>NC_037669.1:115805715-116083337 GCF_003255815.1 Theropithecus gelada
GTTGCTCTTCTCGAGGAGTATCTTTGTGGTGTTCTCTGTATTTCCTGAATTTGAATGTTGGCCTACTAGGTTGGAGAAGTTCTCCTGGATGATATCCTGAAGAGTGTTTTCCAACTTGGTTCCATTTTCCCCCTCACTTTCAGGCACCCCAATCAGATGTAGATTTGGTCTTTTTACATAATCCCATACTTCTTGCAGGCTTTGTTCATTTCTTTTTCTTCTTTTTTCTTTAGATTTCTCTTCTCGCTTCATTTCATTCATTTGATCCTCAATCGCTGATACTTTCTTCCAGTTGATCGAGTCGGTTACTGAAACTTGTGCATTTGTCACATATTTCTCGTGTCATGGTTTTCATCTCTGTCAGTTCGTTTATGGATTTCTCTGCATTAATTATTCTAGTTATCAATTCTTCCACTCTTTTTTCAAGATTTTTGTTTCTTTGCGCTGGGTATGTAATTCCTCCTTTAGGTTTGAGAAGTTTGATGGACTGAAGCCTTCTTCTTTCATCTCGTCAAAGACATTCTCTGTCCAGCTTTGATCCGTTGCTGGCAATGAGCTGTGTTCCTTTGCAGGGGGAGATGTGCTCTTATTTTTTGAATTTCCAGCTTTTCTGCCCTGCTTTTTCCCTATCTTTGTGGTTTTATCTGCCTCTGGTCTTTGACGATGGTGACGTACTGATGGGGTTTTGGTGTGGGTGTCCTTCCTGGGACCCTCAGCTGTAGGTCTGTTGGAGATTGCTTGAGGTCCACTCTAGACGCTGTTTGCCTGGGTATCAGCAGCAGAGGCTGCAGAAGATAGAATATTGCTGAACAACGAGAGTACCTGTCTGATTTTTGCTTTGGAAGCTTCCTCTCAAGGGTGTACTCCACCGTGTGAGGTGTGGGGTGTCGGTCTGCCCCTAGTGGGGGATGTCTCCCAGTTAGGCTACTCAGCGGTCAGGGACCCACTTGAGCAGGCAGTCTGTCAGTTCTCAGATCTCAACCTCCATGTTGGGAGATCCACTGCTCTCTTCAAAGCTGTCAGACAGAGTCGTTTGCATCTGCAGAGGTTTCTGCTGCTTTGTTGTTGTTGTTGTTGTTTAGCTGTGTCCTGTCCCCAGAGGTGAAGTCTACAGAGATAGGCAGGCTTCCTTGCGCTGCTGTGAGCTCCACCCAGTTCGAGCTTCCCAGTGGCTTTGTTTATCTCCTTAAGCCTCAGCAATGGCGGGCACTCCTTCCCCAGCCTTGTTGCTGCCTTGCGGTTAGATTGCAGACTGCTGTGCTATCAATGAGGGAGGCTCTGTGGGCGTGGGACCCTCCTGGCCAGGTGTGGGATATAATCTCCTGGTGTGCCTGTTTGCTAAGACCCTTGGTAAAGTGCAGTATTGGGGTGGGAGTTACTGGATTTTCCAGGTGTTTTATGTCTCAGTTCCCCTGGCTAGGAAAAGGGATTCCCTTTCCCCTTGTGCTTCCCAGGTGAGGATGCCTCGCCCTGCTTCAGCTCGCCCTGGTCGGGCTGCACCAGCTGACCAGCACCGATTGTCCGGCACTCCATACTGAGATGAACCCAGTACCTCAGTTGAAAATGCAGAAATCACCTGTCTTCTGTGTCGCTAGCGCTGAGAGCTAGAGACTGGAGCTGTTCCTATTCGGCCATCTTGCTCCGCCCTCCCACATAAGAAAAATTTTGATACTAGAATCTGAGGTGAGGTAATTAATGAAGTTCTTGGTTTCTGTATTGTTATCTATTGCTACATAACAAATTATTCTAAAACTTCACCACTTAAAAATTAAATACGCTATTTCACATTTTCTGTTGGTTAGAAATTGGGGGTTGGTATAGCTGGAAGCTTCTGGATTAAGGTTTCTCATGAAGTTGCAGTTAGGGAATTGTTGGAAGCTGTGGTCTTATATGAAACATGGCTGCATTTGATTCTGCTTCTAAGCCCACTCACATGGTGGTTGGCAAGATTCAGTTCTTTGCAGGCTGTTGGTAATAGCATCTCAATTCTTCACTACCTGCTAATCAGAGGCTTTCCTCAAATCCTTGCCATGTAGGTCTATCAAGAGGGTACTTTACAACACACATTTGACTTCCCTTGGAACAAGTGAGAGAGATCACCCATGAGGAAAGTCATGGTCTTTTCAAAATGTAGTCTCAGGAGTCACATTCCATCAATCATTTTGTATTCTATTAGAGGCAAGTAGTAATCCAACCCACACTCAAGGGAGGGGTATTCCAAAAGGGTATGTATACCAAGAAGCAGGGATCTTAGAGGTTGCTACCCCAGTTCCATACTGTCAAAGCAAAAAGAGATGAAGACACTGATTGCATGTTTCTTAGTACATTTAAAAAAAAAAAAAAAAAAGGCCGGGCGCGGTGGCTCAAGCCTGTAATCCCAGCACTTTGGGAGGCCGAGATGGGCGGATCACGAGGTCAGGAGATCGAGACCATCCTGGCTAACACGGTGAAACCCCGTCTCTACTAAAAAATACAAAAAACTAGCCGGGCGAAGTGGCGGGCGCCTGTGGTCCCAGCTACTCGGGAGGCTGAGGCAGGAGAATGGCGTGAACCCGGGAGGCGGAGCTTGCAGTGAGCTGAGATCCGGCCACCGCACTCCAGCCTGGGCGACAGAGCCAGACTCAGTTTCAAAAAAAAAAAAAAAAATCACTCTTTCAAGAAATCCTTCTTGTTTCTATTATAGTTCTAAAAGAATTCTTTATATGCATTTGTATGTAAAGATCATTGAGAAATATAATGTACAATGTCCTGAACAGTTTGTTTTGTACAATATGCAGAAATGCACTTCATGGTTATATTGTAGTATTAAACTGTGAATGAGGGTAATGCTAATTTCTAGGTATTTAATATGATAAAGAATCAAGAAAAAATGAAGAATTAATATATTAGTGTTTTTGAAAACTTTAGCATGCTTAAGATTACTTGTGTGTAAACAAAGATTAATATCCAGGTATACTTCGGTTGTACTAAATCAAATTTTGAGTGATGGGTATAGATTTTTTACCTTATAATAAAACCCCAGATAATTTTGATGTCTCGGATCCAGAAAACACATTTCCTTAGATGGTCTCTCTCAGAAGTCGGTTGCCCCTTGTACATCAGATACCACAACAGAGACTTAGCATGTCTGTCTCAGGCATATTAATCAACTTCTTATACTCTCCCACAAAACAGTGTCAGTAAAACAAAAGATTATAATGTAATAGCCTGAGATACAATGTTTTGCTTTATTAAATGGCAGAAATAAAAGAATGAAGAAGGAATTACAGAATTACATATTTGAGTTTCATGTTTTTATTTTTAAAGTTTTACTTGCCCTAATGCTTATAGTTTTCTGTGTCTTATGAAAAAAGACTTATCTACAAATGCAAATACAGTTTAATGCATGCTGCCATTTCACCGGACTGATGCCAATTAACTTTAGGAATATGCTACTGAAAATACATGAATTTAGAAACTTATGATCAACTTTATCAAAATTCTTATTTAATTTTAACTATTTTAGAGGCAGGGGTATCCAGAAAAGTGACATCCTTTAACAAATTCTATTCCAAGTTAAGCAATATATGATTGATTGGTTGTGCTGCAGTCTAGAACAATCAGCATTTAAATACTAAGTTAAATGATACAGCACATGCATAATCATTGAATAGGTTTTGATCTTGTCAGCTATATATTAATAAATCATTGGAATGTGAAAAAATTAGATAGCTTTATGGAAAAGCTAGACTTAAAGATAATATAGTAAATTTGAAATATTGATAATTATGATTTATATTTTTAAAATATATAAACATTTTACCACTGGACTAATTTTAAACTCTGTCATTCTAAAATAAGAAAACTGCTATAGAATTACTAATTATGTGACAGCTTTAAAAATTACAATACAGCAATCCCATAAGAAAGATCAAAAAAGTTTTAATGCTATGTTTATGACTTACACTGAATTTAGATTATTTAACACTGAAACTACCCATATCCCACAAAACGCAGAACAAAATGCTTAATAATTTAAAAGCAATTCACCAAATACACATGAAAACATACAGAGCATCAAAATTGGTGATGTAACTATTTCACAAGTTGAGTGAATTATTGCCTCAAGCTATAAAGAGTATGAGAACAACAAAATAAAAGTAATGGTAGCTCCAGCTGTTAACATAAAGAGATGTAGGATGCTCTTTCATTTGTAAAAGGATATAAAACTTATGTTTTCTGGTCTGTAGCTGGGAAAGCACGCAAAATTTTCTCCCACTTAAGAATTTACAATTTATTACTTTTACTATTATATATTAGATTATTGGTATGTTCTTGATGTTTTGGGCATTAGTAGACTTTCTGTGCAACTAGCAAAACAATTTAGAATTGCTAGTAATGTGTAGGAACTTTTGATTATACAGGAAATGTGTCGATTTTGGTGTTTACTTGCTTCATAGACAATGCCAAATCACAGAACGCCAAACTTTCAAGGCACACTTTCCATCTGATAAATGAAGGTGATTTAACTACTTCATTGGCAGACATAGAGAATTTATAAACATATAATTGATCAGAATAAACTCAGATTCTTAATAAGCTGGTACCATATCACACAATATAGCACTCTAACATTGCAACATTATCATAATTATTCAATGCAAACCTTTCCTGAGACCAGATTTTGGCTCTTGGCAACACTAAGATGAGGAAGATATAGATTGGCCCCTTATTCATCCCGAATAAGGTGGATTGTCTATGTTGCATTACTCCAGGAGACTGGTTTAAATTAGGGATGTTTAACTACATATATCTAGATCTATACAACTATATATCTATAAACTCTTTGAGATATAGTTTATAGATATATATCTATAAACTCAAATAGATATAGATTATAGATATATTCCTTTCTGGCCCTTCGTAGGGCCAGAAAGGATTTCAGGACACACATCAAAACATATTTACAAAAAAGTGGCTGGGCGCGGTGGCTCACGCCTGTAATCCCTGCACTTTGGGAGGCCAAGGCGGGCGGATCACGAGGTCAGGAGATCGAGACCATCCTGGCTAACACGGTGAAACCCCGTCTCTACTAAAATGCAAAAAATTAGCCGGGCGCGGTGGCGGGTGCCTGTAGTCCCAGCTACTCGGGAGGCTGAGGCAGGAGAATGGCGCAAACCCGGGAGGCGGAGCTTGCAGTGAGCCAAGATGGCGCCACTGCACTCCAGCCTGGGCAACAGAGTGCAGACTCTGCCACAAAAAAAAAAAAAAAAAAGTATATTTATAGGTGATGATGATGATGATGACAAAATGACTGTGAAAAAGTTTTAATTTTCCTAATCAGTCACTACTTAAATCACATTACCTGAAAATTTCCCTTGCAAATATATTCAACAATATCCAGGGAACACTGCATCCTTCCAGCTAGTAGTGATTCTGGAATAATACCCATGATTTTTGTTTTTACCAGTGAATTGTATGCTTGTCAAAATCAATTGTGTTTATTCTCAAAACATTCATATGCCAGTTAAATTACTATTGTAATTATGTAACTTAATTTTTACAAATACTACTAAAAGGTAAAAAGAAAAGGAGTTGTATCTATTAAGTCAAAACCTTTAGAATGACTCAGTAAAGACTAGTGAGTAAAAGGTGGGACTGACAGACACCGTTGGTTCACTAACCTATCACCCATTTCCAGGCCCTTCTCCATTCCAAGCCTTCATTATAAGGGTGGAGTAAGCTAAAACACTAGCACATTAATGTTTCTAAAATGTTAAGTGAGGTAATGTGCATACAAGCATTTTGAAAACTTTAAAACACTACAGATTATTGGGTCTTCTTATTACTATAAAATCATTTCTGTTGGTGCCTATAAAATCAATTAAGTAGTATTTCTTGGCTAATATCTAATGTATTCAAACACTGGAATTTAGAGATGAAGGTCTTAGCTCAACTCTTCAGTTTTAACGTAAGTCTGGTCTAAATTCCTGCAGGGATGGCATATAAGGCATTGTTTTTACATTCTATTAATACAACAGTTACCTTATGAATATAGTGGCTATTTGAGGAGGGAACTTGAGAAATTGGAAATAGCTTCTTTACATTAAGAACACAACTGTCAACATATAATTTTTGCAAGTATCAGTTTTACCCCAGGAGTATGATAGAGGTAAGACTATTTCTTTATTCCTTTGACATGGTTCCTCATCCTAACCTGCTCAATTCCTCTCCAGTCTTCTTGTTTCTGGGAGAATATGTGCTAATCTCTTTCAAACATTTCCCAATCATGTATTTATCAGAAGCTCCATCTATATCTCAGATAATGCCTTTGGATAAATTACCACCAGCGCCGCCCTCCTCAGGTACACTTTATCCATCAGCATACCAGAATAAAAATAATAACCTTGGAGCTGACCACAGTATTTCCAAGTCCAACTTGTTATAATTCAATAACAAGTTTCAATAGATAAGTAACTTTTGAGCTCATAATATCTCCTTGAAAATTCCAGACATCTCTGCAGTATCTCCCTTAATATAAATATTTAACTTCTATTAATATGACCTAGATTATATTTCTTTTTTTGTTCGAATATTCTTTCATGTACATCTTTGATCACGAGATTCTCTTTTTGAGTTATTTTAGAGTCTGAATTCAAATGATTAGTTGCAACTTATTTTAGTTAAATCCCCCATTTCTTTTATGTAATAATTACATTAATAGTCACTACCAGATGGAGAAGAGATTTACAATGAGTCAGAATCTGTTCTATAGTAGATACTTTACATATATTATTTCTAACCTGTTCTACAACACAAGGGAAGAGTTATCACCTGGTTTAGAAATTTATAAATAGAGGGTCAATGAGTTTAAGTATATGGTCAAAAAGACAGACATAAGGTTATTGGCCGTATCTGTTTTGCTATATAATATCAAAAGATATGATAAAGACGGGACAAAAGGATTTAGCTATTTCTCTTAGATCTATGCTACACAAAGAGTGGTCAACAAACTAGCAGCATCAGCAACACCTGGGCAGTAGATCGTGCCCTGCATCAGACCACCTCAATCAGGATCTGCATTTAAACTAGATTTCCATGTGTGTCATGTACATATTACAGTTTAAGGGGCACTGTTTTAGAGACAAATTGCATCATTCTCTTCTCAGATATCCACACCTTTTCCATAATAGAGGATCATTTGAGAGAACATTTACAGTCTCTTGTTCTTCTGTAGGGAAGCTAATCCTGGTGCCATACATAAACCACAAGATAAAGCCCATTCATATATGTGCAAAGATGTATTTTTTCTCTTAGGCTTGCCTTCATTCAAACCAGTGTTCATGATCATTGGCCCATTCCATTAAGTATAGTTACAGATCTAAGTACACCAAATCACTCACTCACCATCCATAACCTCCAGCATTCTTTCTTTCTGACCTGACTGGAACTGGCATATGGCAGCAAGGCCTTGGACTTTGCAGTTAGCTAGATAAAGGGCTGACCATTCAGGGTTTACCAAAAAAAAAAAAAAAAAAAAAAAAAAAGTAGAAAACTCAACTTCTCCTCATCAGAAGATCTTGAGGCCTAAAATTGGACTGAGTACAGATGATCCCATTTGGCTTCACATTAAAGCTATGTTTTCAAAGACATTTACCTGAAGCCCCATATTTGAGGAAATATTACTCGATGGTCAGCCCCTAATGAAGCTTACAACATTCTAAAGCCTACTTGATGTTAATTACCTTTGTGTCTTTTGGTTAGGAGGGGGAGTATTAGGCCTCCTACCCACATTCTTCCATTGCCCATAGAGACAGGGCTCATGTAATTCTCAGAAGCTCCATCTATATCTCAGATAATCAATCACACAAATATTTTGGGAATGACTGAAAAATTTACCATAGAATTATATAAGCTAAAATTATATTCCTTGATACATGTTAAAATAATTCCTTGCCACATGATTGGTAAGTCCAAACACCATCAATACTCTCTCAAACATAGGTTAATGAATCACATTTTCACAACCAACACTTTTAACCCCTAGCCATGTGACAAGCATGGAATCATAGATTTAAATAAATAAAATGGTCAAATTGGTTTAATTTTATAATAGAGTTGGACACACTAATTCCAACTGAAAACATTCAAATATTCAAGTGTCTTTGTGAAAATTATATATTGTGTTCAACCCTCTGTCTCCAAAATAATTATAGATCGATTTTTACAATATTATATTTTAAATGAGTAATTAAGTGATAAATTTAGGTTAAAGACTCATGACTAAGTATAGGGGAAGGAACTCTAAAGAAGCTCATTGATATGTATTTTACTTTTACAATGGTTTTAGTAAACATTTTTCTGATTTTAAAAATAGCATACTTTTGTCATTAAAAAATTACATGCATACAAAAATGTTAGATAATTTTTTTAAATAGCCAGGTATTCTATCACAGATGTACTCTCTGTTAAAATTTAGTTATTTTTATTTCAGGTTTCTTTCTGAGATTTAACTCATATGAGAACATATGGTATAAAATACTTAGATTATATTACAGATAATTTTATGGTATGTAAATAATGCTATCTTTCATATAAAAGTTTATGATTTGAATCTTTTGTTAGGTTATCAGAAGTTTCTGAACAATATTGACACAGGATTTTAAAGATTTTTATCTATACTGCAAAACTTTCTTTCAAAATAATTGTATGACTTTACATTCACATAGAAACATGTACCTATTTCATTTATCCTAACTACCACCAGTATACTCTATTGTTTTTACTTGCTAATTTGGCAGGCAAACATGCTGTTTTATTTTTATTTAAGATTTTATTTGTTACTGATTAAAAGTATACTGAACTCCTTAATAAATCTGATTTTATTTTGGTAAAAACATGAATTGAGATAGCATTTCTAGTATATCTATCCAATTTTATGATTCTAATTTGTCCATTTGACCTATAATAAAAGCTAATTGGGATAGTTTATAAAATTCTAGTGTTTTCACTATTCTTGTGCCAATTACCTAATATTTAATTGTTAGTGTTTTGTAAATGGTGTAATATCTGGTAGAACTGGTTCTCTCCTCAATATCTTTTCCCTTAGTATCTTCTTTAAATTTGTGTTTTGTTTTGTTTTTGTTTTGCCAAACTTCTAAACAACTATTGACTGAAATTTGGTTGAAATTAATATATAAAATAAGAGTTTTCAATTTTTTGTTTAGAGAACCTACACTTATCTTGCTAACAGTTATTTTGAAATTGTTAAGCTTTTTTGTCGCTTTTTGCAATAGAACTTTTTTACTGTCAGGACTTTCAGGAATGTAGAAATGGTTTTAAATTTTGCATTTTGCTGATATTGTTGTTCTTTTCTGGCCATGTAAGCATATGCCCTTGGAATTCGTAGAAAAAGATCACTGGAAATTTTTTTCCCAGGAAAAACTGTATTATATTGTGTTAGGCCATTCTTGCATTGCTATAAAGAAATATCCATGGCTGGGTAATTTATAAAGCAAAGAGGTTTACTTGGCTCACGGTTATGCAGGCTGTACAGGAATCACGATGCTAGCATCTGCTCAGCTTCTGGAGGAGGGCCTCAGGAAACTTACATTATGGCAGAAGGCAAAGGGGAAGCAGACACATCACCTTGCCAGAGCAGAAGCAAGAGAGAGACAGTGGAGGTACCACACACTTTTAAGCAAACAGATCTCAAGAGAACTTACTACCAGAGGACACCAAGGGGAGGACATTAAACCATTCATGAGACATTGGCCCCTATAATCCAATCACCCCTCACCAGGCCCCACCTACAACACTGGAGATTATATTTCAACATGAGATTTGGGTGGAACCACACACTCAAACTGTATCATAGATTCAAATAATTATCTCTTATCCTTTCTCTTCCAATATATATTATCCATTTCTCTTTCATGTCTTACTTCTCTAATAAAAATTTAAAAAGGTTTTTATTAATAGTGATAATAAGCATCCTAGTTTAGTTCTTGCACTTTGTATGTAACGTCTTTGTAGTTTATCACATGCTTTTTCAGCATCAATTGGAATAATTGTATGGTTTTTGTTCTTCATTCTGTTGATATGATGTATCACAATGATTAATTTGCATATGTTGAACCATCCTTGCATCTCAAGGATAAATTCCACTTGATCGTGATGATCTTTTTAATGTGTTGCTGAATTCAGTTTGTTAGTATTTTGTTGAGGATTTTTTATTCAATATTTATCAGAGTTATTGGCCTGCAGTTTTTTGTTTGTTTGTTTGCATTCATTTTTTTATTGTTGTTTTGATGTGTTTGTCTGGTTTTGATATCAGGGCAATACTGGCTTCATACAACAAGTTTGGAAGTATTTCCTCCTCCTCTCTTTTTGAGAGTGGTTTGAGTAGGATTGGTATTAGTTATTCTTCAAATATTTGGTAAAATTCACCAGTAAAGCCATCAGGTCCCAGGCTCTTCTTTACTGGAAGAACTTTTATTATGGCTTCTATCTCATTACTTGTTATGAGTCTGTTCAGGTTTTGGATTTCTTCCCGGTTCAATCTTGGTAGATTGCATGTATCTAGTAATTTGTCAATTTCTCCTAGATTTTCCAATTTATTGGCATATAGTTGCTCATAGTAGCCATTAATGATCCTTTAAATTTCCACAGTATCAGTTGTAATGTCTCCTTTTTCATTTCTGATTTTACTTTTTTAAGATCTTCTCTCTGTTTTTCTTAATCTGGCTAAAGTTTTGTCAATTTGTTTAACTTTGAAAAAAAACTCTTCATTTCATTGAGTCTTTTGTATTGTTTATTTCATTTTAATTGCACTTGTATCTGCTCTGATCTTCATTATTTCTTTTTTATGTTAATTTTGGTTTGGTTAGCTCTTCCTTTTCTAGTTCAATAAGATGCATCAATACATTGTTTATTTAAAGTTTTTCCTCTTTTTGGATGTAGGCACTTAAAGCTATAAACTTATCTCTGTGTACTGCCTTTACTGTATACCATAGGTTTTGGTATATTGTATTTTCATTATCATTTGTTTCAAGACATTTATCAATTTCCTTCTTGATTTCTTTATTGATCCACTGCTTCAGGAGCATATTGTTTAATTTTTCTGTAGTTGTATAGATTCTGAAACTCCTGTTGTTATTAATATCTAGTTTCATTCTATTTTTTTCAGAGAAGATGCTTGATATTTTTTCAATTTCTTGAATGTTTTAAGATTCGTTCGTGATCTAAAATATGGTCTATTTTTGAGAATAATCCATGTGCTGAGAAAAAGAATGTGTATTCTGCAGTTCTTGGATGAAATTTTCTGTAAATATCTATTAGATCCATGTTGTATATACTGCAGATTAGATCTGATGTTTCTTCATTGATATATTTTTTTTTTAAATAAGATGGAGTTTCACTCTTTTTGCACAGGCTTGAGTGAGTGGCAGGATCTCGGCTCATTGCAACCTCCAATGACCGTCATGCTTCAGCCTCTCAAGTAGCTGGGATCACAGGTGTGTATCACCACACCCAGTTAATTTTTTGTATTTTTAGTGGAGACAGAGTTTCTCCATGTTGGCCAGGCTGGTCTCAAACTCCTGACCTCAGGTGATCACCCATCTTGGCCTCCCAAAATGTTGGGATTACAGGCATGTGCCACTGTTCCTAGACAGATTTTCTATCTGGAAGATCTGTCCAGTGCCAGAAGTGGGGTGTTGAATTGCTCTTATTGTATCAATCGCTCTTATTGTATTAAGGCCTATTTCTCTGTACAGCTCTATTAATATTTACTTTATATATCTGGGTGCTCCCATATTGGGTGCATATATATATTTAAAATTATTATATCATCTTGCTGAATTAACCCCTTTATCATGATATAGTGACTTGTTTTCCCTCTTCTTACAGTTTTTGTCTTAAAATCTAATTTGTCTGATATAAGTACAGTGACTCCTGGTCTTTTTTGGTTTCCATGGACAAGAAATAACTTTATTTTCAGTCTATATATGTCTTCACAGGTAAAGTGTGTTTCTTGTAAGCAACCAACCAATGGATCTTGTTTTTCTAAATCCATTCGAGCTGTCTACATTTTTTGATTGGAGATTTAGTTCATTTTCATTCAATGTTATTATTGATAAGTTAGGACTTAGTCCTGCCATTTTGTGATTTGTTTTCTGGCTGTTTTGTGGTCTTCTCTTTCCTCTTTCTTTCATTCCTGTTTTCTTCTAGTAAAGATGATTTTCCCCTGGTGATATAGTTTAGTTTCCTGCTTTGTATTTTCTTGTGTATTCATTGTATCTTTTTTATTTATTGGTTCAGGTTACCATGAGGCTTGCAAATACATTTTATAACCCATTATTTTAACCTGATAACAATCTAACACTATTTGCATCAATAATCAATGAAATAAGCACAAAGAAAACTAAAAAAAACTCATGTTAATTTCATCCAACACCTTTTTGACATTTTGTTTCTTCTATTTGCATCTTATTGTACTGACTATGTCTTGAAAAATTGTTGCAGCTATTATTTTTGATTGGTTCATCTTTTAGTCTTTCTACTTAGAATTATAATAGTTTACACACCACTGTAACAGCATTATCATATTCCATGTTTTGCAGTGTACTTACTATTACCAGTAAGTTTTGTACCTTCAGGTGATTATTTATTGCTCAGTAATAGCCTTTTTTTGTGTGTGTTGAAGTATTCCCTTTAATATTTCTTGTAGGATGGGTCTGATATTGATGAAATCCTTCTGTTTTGGTTTGGGAAAGTCTTCATTTCGCCTTCATGTTTAAAGGACATTATTGCCAGATATACTACTCTAGGCTAAAAGTTTTTGTCCTTCACCTCTTTAGATATGTCATGCCACTCTTCTGGCCTGTAAAGTTTCCACTGAAGGGTCTCCTGCCAGACATACTGGAGGTCCACTTTAAGTTATTATTTCTCTTCTCTTGCTGCTTTTAGAATCCTTTCTTTATCCTTGACCTTTGAGAGTTTGATTATTAAATATGTTGAGTTAGTCATATCTGGGTTAAATCTAGTTGGTTTTCTACAAATTTCATGGTTTTTTTTTTGTTTTGTTTTGTTTTTTTTTTTTTTTTTTGAGTTGGAGTCTCATTCTGTAGCCCAAGCTGGAGTGCAGTGGTGTGATCTTGGCTCACTGTAACCTCCACCTCCCAGTTCAAGTGAGTGTCACGCCTCAGCCTCCTGAGTAGCTGGGACTACAGGCATATGTCACCATTCCTGGCTAATTTTTTTGTATTTTAGTACAGATGGGGTTTCACCATGATGCCCAGAGTGGTCTTGAACTCCTGAGCTCAGGTGATCCACCCACCTCGATCTCCCAAAGTGCTGGGATTACAGGCACGAGTCACTGCACTGGGAATATAACTTTCTTGTAATTGAATATTGATATTTTTCGCTAAGTTTCAGAAGTTCTCTGATATTATTCATCTGAATAAATTTTCTATTCCTCTATCTTTCCATATCTACTATTAAAGGCCTTCAAGAACTCTTAGATTTTTACCTTTTGAAGCTATTTTCTAGATCCTATAGATGTGCTTTTTTTTTTTCTTTTGGTCTCCTCTCACAGTGTATTTTCAAATACACTGGTCCAGAATTGCTGCTTCATTCTTTTTAATTATTTCAATATCTTTGTTTAATTTATCTGATAGAATTCTGAATTCCTTCTCTGAGTTGTCTTGAATTCAAGTCTTTCCTCAACACAGCTATTTTGAATTCTCTGTCTGAAAGTTCACATATCTCTGTTTCTCCAGGATTGGTCCTTGGTGCCTTATTTAGTAGATTTGGTGAAGTCCTGTTTTGTGGATGATGTTAATTCTAGTAGATGTCCTTCAGTGTCTGGATATTGAAGAGTTAGTTATTTATTGTAGTCTTTACCACCTCATATTATTTGTAGCTGTCCTGTCCTTCTTGGGAAAGCTTTCTAGATATTTGAAAGAACGTGAGTCGTGAACTAAGCAGTTTCTGCTTTAGGGGGCACCCCAAGCCCAGGAATGCTATGATTCATGCAGAGTTGTAGAGATACCTTGCTGTGGCTGAGCCAGTAACCAAGATGCAGGACAAAGTCCTCCCTACTCTTCCCTCTCTTCTCCTCAAGCAGAAGGAAGAAGTCTCTTTTGGAGCTGTGAGCTGTGCTGTCTGGGGTTAGGGAAGGGTTGATGCCAGCACTCTCTTGGCTGCCATAGCTGGTGTCTCAGGATATCATATATTACCCCGGTCCACTGCTTCTGGGTCAAGTTCAGCCCTGGGATTTGCCTAAGAGTTATAGTCCTTATGGCAGAGACTGCCTTTCAAGTTCACTTAGAGACCGAGAGCACTTTGGCCCTAGGTGGCGAGGATTGCCAGCACTCAAGTTCAGACCGCTGTGATCAGTGATTCCCCTCTGGCTAAGGCTGACTTTAATGTTCCCTCTGTAAGTGGTGTCAGCTGTAAGTGGAGTTTGGTCTGGTTTGCTTTCTGTTCCAACAGAACAACACTGAGTTTGATGCCTCACAAATGTTGTGTTCTCTCTCCTCCAGAACCCAGAGAGGCTCTCTGCACCATGCTGCTGCTGGGGAATGAGGGAGGGGTGGCATCAGAGACTCTGGACTGATTTTTAACTATCTTGAGTTCCTCTTGCAGGGATACAAAGTTAAAACCAGGTACGGTGAGTGCTCACCTGATTTGATTAGGGGTTCGTATGAAAGTGTTTTTCTGTGTAGATAGTTGTTAACTTGATATCCTTCTGGTGAGGGATGATGATAGGTGGAACTTTCTGTTTTGCCACCTTAGAGTATATTCTAATATGCCAAAAATATTTTACTATTCTCAATTTTATTAAGAATGGTTTTCTAGCTTATTTGCATACAGGTGTTTATAGTATTCTCTGACGATAGTTTGTATTTCTGTGGGGTCGGTGGTGATATCCCCTTTATCATTTTTTATTGTATCTATTTGATTCTTCTCTCTTTTCTTCTTTATTAGTCTTGCTAGTGGTCTATCAATTTTGTTGATCTTTTCAAAAAACCAACTCCTGGATTCATTGATTTTTTGGAGGGTTTTTGTGTCTCTATCTCCTTCAGTTCTGCTCTGATCTTAGTTATTTCTTGCCTTCTGCTAGCTTTTGAATGTGTTTGCTCTTGCTTCTCTAGTTCTTTTAATTGTGATGTTAGAGTGTCAATTTCAGGTCTTTCCAGCTTTCTCTTGTGGGCATTTAGTGCTATAAATTTCCCTCTACACACTGCTTTAAATGTGTCCCAGAGATTCTGGTATGTTGTATCTTTGTTCTCATTGGTTTCAAAGAACATCTTTATTTCTGCCTTCATTTTGTTATGTACCCAGTAGTCATTCAGGAGCAGGTTATTCAGTTTCCATGTAGTTGAGCGGTTTTGATCGAGTTTCTTAGTCCTGAGTTCTAGTTTGATTGCACTGTGGTCTGAGACACAGTTTGTTATAATTTCTGTTCTTGCACATTTGCTGAGAAGTGCTTTACTTCCAATTATGTGGTCAATTTTGGAATAAGTGCGATGTGGTGCTGAGAAGAATGTATATTCTGTTGATTTGGGGTGGCGAGTTCTGTAGATGTCTATTAGGTCTGCTTGGTGCAGAGATGAGTTCAATTCCTGGATATCCTTGTTAACTTTCTGTCTCGTTGATCTGTCTAATGTTGACAGTGGGGTGTTAAAGTCTCCCATTATTACTGTATGGGAGTCTAAATCTCTTTGTAAGTCTCTAAGGACTTGCTTTATGAATCTGGGTGCTCCTGTATTGGGTGCATATATATTTGGGATAGTTTCTCTTCCCGATGAATTGATCCCTTTACCATTATGTAATGGCCTTCTTTGTCTCTTTTGATCTTTGATGGTTTAAAGTCTGTTTTATCAGAGACTAGAATTGCAACCCCTGCTTTTATTTGTTTGTCATTTCCTTGATAGATCTTCCTTCATCCCTTTATTTTGGGCCTATGTGTGTCTCTGCATGTGAGATGGGTCTCGTGAATACAGCAAACTGATGGATCTTGACTCTTTATCCAATTTGCCAGTCTGTGTCTTTTAATTGGACCATTTAGTCCATTTACATTTAAGGTTAATATTGTTATGTGTGAACTTGATCCTGTCATTATGATATTAGCTGGTTATTTTGCTTGCTAGTTGATACAGTTTCTTCCTAGCATCAATGGACTTTACATTTTGGCATGTTTTTGCAATGGCTGGTACTGGTTGTTCCTTTCCATGTTTAGTGCTTCCTTCAGGATCTCTTGTAGGGCAGGCCTGGTGGTGACAAAATCTCTAAGCATTTACTTATCTGTAAAGGATTTTATTTCTCCTTCACTTATGAAACTTAGTTTGGCTGGATATGAAATTCTGGGTTTAAAATTCCTTTCTTTAAGAATGTTGAATATTGGCCCCCATTGTATTCTGGCTTGCAGAGTTTCTGCCGAGAGATCTGCTGTTAGTCTAATGGGCTTTGTGTGTAACCCGACCTTTCTCTCTGGCTGCCCTTAACATTTTTTCCTTCATTTCAACTTTAGTGAATCTGACAATTATGTGTCTTGGAGTTGCTCTTCTCGAGCAGTATCTTTTTGGTGTTCTCTAGATTTCCTGAATTTGAATGTTGGCCTGCCTTACTAGGTTGGGGATATTCTCCTGGATGATATCCTGCAGAGTGTTTTCCAACTTGGTTCTATCTTCCCATCACTTTCAGGTACACCAATCAGACGTAGATTTGGTCTTTTCACATAATCCCATACTTCTCGGAGGCTTTGTTTATTTCTTTTTACTCTTTTTTCTCCATGCTTCTCTTCTTGCTTCATTTCATTCATTTGATCTTCAATCACTGATACTCTTTCTTCCAGCTGATTGAGTCTGTTACTGAAGCTTGTGCATTTGTCCCATAGTTCTTATGTTATGGTTTTCATCTCTATCAGTTCTTTTAAGTTCTTCTCTGCATTTATTATTCTAGTTATCCATTCATCCATTCTTTTTTCAAGGTTTTTAGTTTCTTTGCGCTGGTTATGTAGTTCCTCCTTTAGCTCTGAGAAGTTTGATCGACTGAAGCCTTTTTCTCTCAACTCGTCAAAGTCATTCTCCGTCCAGCTTTGTTCCGTTGCTAGCGATGAGCGGCGTTCCTTTGGAGGGAGAGATGCACTCTGATTTTCTGAATTTCCAGCTTGTCTGCCCTGCTTTTTCCTCATCTTTGTGGTTTTATCTACCTTTGGTCTTTGATGATGGTGATGTACTGATGGGATTTTGGTGTGGGTGTCCTTTCTGTTTGTTAGTTTTCCTTCTAACAGTCAGGACCCTCAGCTGTAGGTCTGTTGGAGTTTGCTTGAGGTCCACTCCAGACACTGGGTATCAGCAGTGGAGGCTGCGGATGATAGAATATTGCTGAATAGCGAATGTTGCTTTCTGATTCTTGCTCTGGAAGCTTCCTCTCAGGGGTGTACCCTGCCGTGTGAGGTGTGAGGTGTCGGTCTGCACCTAGTGGGACATGTCTCCCAGTTAGACTACTCAGGGCTCAGGGACCCACTTGAGCAGGCAGTCTGTCCGTTCTCAGATCTCAACCTCCATGCTGGGAGATCCACTGCTCTCTTCAAAGCTATCAGACAGGGTCACTTACCTCTGCCAAGGTTTCTGCTGCTTTTTGTTTAGCTATGCCCTGCTCCCAGAGGAGGAGCCTACAGAGGCAGGCCGGCCTCCTTGAGCTGTGGTGGGCTTCACCCAATTCGAGCTTCCCGGCAACGTTGTTTACCCACTTAAGCCTCAGCAATGGCAGGCACCCCTCCCCTAGTCTCGCTGCTGCCTTACAGTTAGATCTCAGACTGCGGTGCTAGCAATGAGGGAGGCTCTGTGGGCATGGGACCCTCTGGGCCAGATGTGGGATATAATCTCCTGATGTGTCTTTTGCTAAGACCCTTGGTAAAGTGCAGTATTAGGGTTGGAGTTACCCAATTTTCCAGGTGTTGTGTGTCTCAGGTTCCCTTGGCTAGGAAAGGGGATTCCCTTCCCCCTTGCACTTCCCAGGTGAGGCAATGTCTTGCCCTGCTTCAGCTCTCGCTGGTTGGGCTGCACCAGCTGACCAGCACCGATTGTCCGGCACTCAAGTTGAATCCCTGAATAGACCAATAGCAGGCTCTGAAATTGAGGGAATAATTAATAGCTTATCAATCAAAAAAAGTTCAGGACCAGATGGATTCACAGCTGAATTCTACCAGAGGTACAAGGAGGAGTTGGCACCATTCCTTCTGAAAGTATTCAAATCAATAGAAAAAGAGGGAATCCTCCGTAACTCATTTTATGAGGTCAACATCATCCTGATACCAAAGCTTGACAGAGATACAACAAAAAAAGAGAATTTTAGACCAATATCCCTGATGAATATTGATGCAAAAAGCCTCAATAAAATACTGGCAAACCGAATCCAGCAGCACATCAAAAAGCTTATCCACCATGATCAAGTGGGCTTCATCCCTGGGATGCAAGGCTGGTTCAACATACGCAAATCAATAAACATAATCCAGCATATAAACAGAATCAAAGACAAAAACCACATGAGTTTCTCAATAGATGCAGAAAAGTCCTTCAACATAATTCAACAGCCCTTCATGCTAAAAACTCTCAATAAATTCGGTATTGATGGACCATATCTCAAAATAATAAGAGTTTTTTATGACAAACCCACAACCAATACCATACTGAAAACCCCATTGTCTCAGCCCAAAATCTCCTTAAGCTGATAAGCAGCTTCAGCAAAGTCTCAGGATATAAAATCAATGTGTAAAAATCACAAGCATTCTTATAAATCAGTAACAGACAAACAGAGAGCCAAATCATGAATGAACTCCCATTCACAATAGCTTCAAAGAGAATAAAATACCTAGGAATCCAACTTACAAGTGATATAAAGGACCTCTTCAAGGAGAACTACAAACCACCGCTCAGGGAAATAAAAAAGGACACAAACAAATGGAAGAACATACCATGCTCATGGATAGGAAGAATCAATATTGTGAAAATGGCCATACTGCCCAAGGTTATTTATAGATTCAATGCCATCCCCATCAAGCTACCAATGAGTTTCTTCACAGAATTGGAAAAAACTGCTTTAAAGTTCATATGGAACCAAAAAAGACCCCACATTGCCAAGACAATCCTAAGCCAAAAGAACAAAGCTGGAGGCATCACGTTACCTGACTTCAAACTATACTACAAGACGACAGTAACCAAAACAGCATGGAACTGGTAACAAAACAGAGATACAGACCAATGGAATGGAACAGAGCCCTCAGAAATAATGCCACACATCTATAGCCATCTGATCTTTGACAAACCTGACAAAAAACAAGAAATGGGGAAAGGATTCCCTATTTAATAAATGGTGCTGGGAAAATTAGCTAGCCATAAGTAGAAAGGTGAAACTGGATCCTTTCCTTACTCCTTATACGAAAATTAATTCAAGATGGATTAGAGACTTAAATGTTAGACCTAAAACCATAAAAACCCTAAAAGAAAACCTAGGTAATACCATTCAGGATATAGGCATGGGCAAGGACTTCATGTCTAAAACACCAAAAGCAACAGCAACAAAAGCCAAAATTGACAAATAGGATCTAATTAAACTAAAAAGCTTCTGCACAGCAAGAGAAACTACCATCAGAGTGAACAGGCAACCTACAGAATGGGAGAAAATTTTTTCCAATCTATTCATCTGACAAAGGGCTAATATCCAGAACCTATAAAGAACTCAATGAAATTTACAAAAAAAACACAACCCCATTAAAAAGTGGGCAAAGGATATGAACAGACACTTCTCAAAAGAAGACATTCATACAGCCAACAGACACATGAGAAAATGCTCATCATCACTGGCCATCAGAGAAATGCAAATCAAAACCACAACGAGATACCATCTCACACCAGTTAGAATGGCAATCATTAAAAAATCCGGAAAAAACTGGTGGTATGGAGAAATAGTAACACTTTTACACTGTTGGTGGGACTGTAATCTAATTCAACCATTGTAGAAAACAGTGTGGTGATTCCTCAAGGATCTAGAACTAGAAATACCATTTGACCCAGCCATCCCATTACTCGGGATATACCCAAAGGATTATAAGTCATGCTGCTATAAAGACACATGCACACGTATGTTTATTGCGGCACTATTCACAATAGCAAAGACTTGGAATCAACCCAATATCCATCAGTGAAAGACTGGAATAAGAAAATATGACACATATACACCATGGAATACTATGCAGCCATAAAAAACGATGAGTTCATGTCCTTTGTAGGGACATGGATGAAGCTGGAAACCATCATTCTCAGCAAACTATCGCAAGAACAGAAAACCAAATACCACATGTTCTCACTCATATGTGGGAACTGAACAATGAGATCACTTGGACTTGGGAAGGGGAGCATCACACACCGGGTCCTATTGTGGGGAGCGGGTAGGGCGGAGGGATAGCATTAGGAGATATACCTAATGTAAATGACGAGTTAATGGGTGTAGCACACCAATGTGGCACAAGTATACATATGTAAGAAACCTGCACGTTGTGCACATGTACCCTAGAACTTAAAGTATAAAAATAAATAAATAAATAAATAAATGAAAATGTGAAGCCATGTTTGGGGTAATACGGCAAAAAAAAAAAAAAAAAAAAAAAGAGAGGGAGAAAGGTTAGTAACATTAGCAAGTGTTTCCCAACTAATGAAACGTTGCATTACTTATCTATTACTTAATAAAATTTATTATTATTGAAGCTCTCCTTGCATTCCTGGATAAAAGTACAGTTTGTGATATGGAATTCATTTTCAATATTTCTAGTTTCTATTTACTAGTATTTTTCTTAAGCAGTTAAGTATCTATATTTAGAAGAGATAGTTTCCTATCATATTCAAAAAATATTTTTCTTATTTATGTATTATTATTTCCAAGAGACAGTATCAATTAAGTAATGGCCAGAAAAAACTTGTTGAATATCTGAATTCCACAAGTGGTTGATTTTCACAAATAAAGAAATCAATACTTTTATGATTTTCCTATCTTATATTTATTTAGTGATTATTGTTCACAGAATCAAGAAAAGCAGGAGTATGACCACATACACCCTGTCAAATGATATATAAACAAATGTTATCTGGTATTATGCATATGTTAATGATTTGATGGAATATAAAGGCTCTCACAACTTGTTTTTGGCCTTTTCTTAGCTATTCCTTCTCAGGCAAATTAGTTTTAGCCACCTAGGCAATTTGTCATTCCCTTAACCACTTCACCTTTCATATTTCTCTGTGCTTATTCATTCTACATCTTCATTATCAAATGTTCTTTCTATATTTATGTGGAAAAATACTTCTTTTTGCCTCTAAAAATAAACCTCAATAGTTAATTCTTTAGTTTCCCCAATCAAAATATTTCTTTTATACAGTCCTTTTGTGCTATTATTTACATGTATTTGATACTAGATTTTGAACTCATCCACGATAAGAACAGTGTTTTATTTATTTTGCTGTCTCTCAGACAACTGTTCTCTGTATATAATAAGAACTCATTAACTCCTACCACTCAATGAATGAATGGTATGAGATTCTCCATTTGAAATTTACCCTGTTCCTTATACTTCTAAATATTTGTAACTTCAACTAAATAATGTGAAATAGAGAAAATTATTTTTCTTTATTACTATAGATAATCTATTTCATTAAGATATTATGAGATTACTAGAAACATCATCATAATGGTTATAAACAATGTTCTAGAGTGATGGTACTGATAATATCTCAAGGACATTCATGATCTCTAGCTCCCGCAAAATATGTAATCATGGCCTGAACTCATACGTAGAGTATTACTGTCAACTTCTCTACTCACGTCTATTAAGAAACATTAGAGGGGAAAAATTCATGCACTCACACCTGAGTTGCCAGTCCTCAGAGAAACTTGCTTTTTTATTTACCATAAACTGAAAATAAACTTACTTCACAGTTGCTTTAGCATTAAGAAGATTGTCTGTTTACCTATTTGACAGAATTCTCATATAATCACACGAATGTTGATCTTAGCTAAATACAGATATTGAGGAGGAAGAGAATCATAAGATCAGAAAAACAATTAAAATAATCAATTGAATTTCTAGGAGGTCTCTTTTCTTCTTTCACGGAAAGGCAAGGTAATTTAGTCATATCTTGTCAATTATTAATGGTATTTTTTTTAGTGCTTGGATTATAAGATAAAATACTCTGTCCTCTGGCTCTCAATGTTGAATCTGATTTTAGATTTTCCCTTTTCATTCACTGGAAGCAGAAAAGTAAGGATGGAGAATGAGAGATATAAGGGCACACACAGGGCAGATAATGCAGCAGGAAAATAATAGCAATGGCATCCAGCAGGAGAGGAAGGAGGGAACTAAAGGCAGGTGGTAGAGTCACATGGCTAGAGGAAGCCAGGTGTAAATCCCACATCCTTTTGTTTGTCTTTATTTAAAACCCCGAAGAAGAAGAAAAGAGAAGCAGTTAAAAGAGATTATAAAATAGCAAGGATTATAAGCAATTTTATTGCCTAATAGACTAACAGCAGTTTAAAATATGGTTGGATCACCTAATGAAAACTCAAAGTAAAGGAAACATCATAAAGAATGTTAACGTTTTAATATAAATACCTTGAATTTTCTAATGGTATTTTTGGTTTGTATATGTTAGAAGACTGAGGGGCTTAGGCAAAGGGAAAATATATTTTGAAATTAAATAGAAGTTATCCACTAAAATAAGGCACAAATCACTATAGAAATTATAAAACATGTTTAAATAGTTATGTAGGGTCCTTGCAAGGTACTACAGAATATATCAACTGCCTTCTGCAAAAATTGTGCCTAATATATTTTAGGAAACAATTACAAAGTTTTGAGATTCAAATCTGAACAAAGAGAATCAAATGGTTTTATTGTCATGCAACATTTTTAAACTGACATTGTAATAACTTGTGGTCTGCAGTTAACCAAGCAAATAATTTGACTCAATTTATATGTTTATGCTGATATAGTAAACACAATTCAAACAGCACCATAATAATAGAGTATTTTGAAATCTGTTACCAACAAAACAAAACATATAATTACATATTTATGCTAGTTACTGCTAGACAATAGAACAGAAGCACAGAATACAAATGCTCAGAGAGCAAGGTTGATAAGCTTGATAAAATAAATGCCCCGAATGATAGGAGTCACTACTTCACATTCCTCGGATACCAAGTTCTCTCTTAGGATTACATTGTAACATAAGCAGAGCCATCATTTTGTATGTGGAAATTAGAAATATGGGATGGAATAAAAACTATTGAAGAGCAACTTTAGAAGCAGTAGCTGGAAAGTATTTGATCAACTTTGAGTGAAGTGAGCCTATTATATCAGCTGAAGACTACTACATTCACCAATAACAGTAACCTATTTTTACAGTAGTAAGTGATCATTTCCTTTCTTACATTTATCAAAATGGGAATCAACTCATGTCACTATTTCACTTTGTAGACCTAATTACTTCTCTTTATATTTAGAATATAATTCAAATTTCTAAAGGCTGCAAAACCCTCTGTTATGTGGCCACTGCCTATTCTTCCACGACATCATCGCATAGCTCTCTTGTTTTTGTTGATAACATTCTAGACTCTGATTTTTTCTTTGTCAAAAAGTTTCAAGGTCTTGTTTCTTGCTGCAATTTTCTCTGCTAGGGATACTTTTTCCCATGATACTCACATTGCTGGTTTATTTCATCATTTAGAAATTAGGTCAAATATTATATCCTCTAAGACATCCACCCTGGCAATCCTATCCAAAGAGATCAGTTTTCCTTACATGCTCACTCTCTATCCCATGACCTCATTATTTTTTATAACTTTGATCATTAGCTGATATAACCTCATTTCTGTATTTTTATTTATTGTCTATCTTACTTTTGTTAAATTCAAGCTCCATGACAAGAGAAATATTATATGTATTTTTCACCACTGTATCCACATGTAAACAAAAATGGTGCTCAAGCAGGAAAAAAAAAAAAAAAAAGAAAGAAATTAAGACAGGGTCTCTCTCTGTTGCCCAAGCTGGAGAACAGTATTGTGAACATGGCTTCTTGCAGCCTTGACCACCTGGGCTCAGATGACCTTCCTGCTTTAGCCTACTGAGTAGCTGAAACTACAGGTGTGCACCACAAAGCCCAATTAAATGTTTTCAGTTTTTTGTAGAAATGGGTTCTTGCCATGTTGCCCAGGCTGGTCATGAACTCCTGGGCTCAAGCAATCCTTCCACCTCAGACTCCCAAAGTGTTGGTTTTATAGATGTAAGTCATCATGGCTGGCTATCAGAAAACACTTAATGGATGAGTATGTCACAGTGCACTTTTAAACTGAATTCAGAAAATGAATAACAAGGATAAATTTGAAGAATGTATATGGTGTCCTACTAATAAACATTAATAAACAGAACATATATAATTGATTAATAACATTAAAAATAGATTAATAAACATATAATCTCTTTATATATCAATTATTATATAGGTTCAAGAAGCAAGCTTTCAGTATTTAGTTAAGTGATAATGACACTGATGATAAGCTTAACAAAGATCATTTAAATTACATTTAATTAATTAGACATTTTTAGTGTTCAGTACTGTAGAGCAGACAAAAAGGAAGATGCCTAAAACAAACTTCTAGACTTAAAATGAGTGACCATCTAGGACAGCATCAAAATACCAGCAATGGACATCAGGCTGTAGAAGGCTAGGCAGACAGCAGGCAAGAAGATGGAAGCTCCTCGTATAAGCTACAGCATCAAAGTTTTGATACTAATTAAAGGGAGAGTTACAGCTTGATTATTAGAGTAAAAGTACAACTCAAAAATGTACCCATGTTTGTCTGTTGTTTATTTGATTGGAGGATTTACTTCTTTGCTTACTGTGAAGGGAAAAGAGAGTAAGTGGCCAAAGGACCCAATAGAAATGAAATGATAATATAAAAGAAGTAGGTAGACATGGCTCAGTGTCAGCTGGAACCCAACTAAGATTTACATTTAAAATACAGGGTTAAATTTCCACCACTCAGTTTTGCTATTATCAACTTCACCTAATAGCATTCACCCTTTTTAAAGAGTCTTCCGGATGTAATGTGAGAAAATGAATATCGTTTTGAAAAGTGTATTTGTATTTAAAATTATTAAAACAGAGTCTGGCACCAGGAGAATATAGCTATTCCAGTAAAAACGGTGATAAAATTGATCATTCTTAACTCTTCTTTCCTTGGTCATTATCAAGTATTCAAAATATATAAGGACACCTCATGGCAAGTGTGATGGTTAATACTGAGTATCAACTTGATTGGATTGAAGGATACAAAGAATCGTTCCTGGGTGTGTCTGTAAGGGTGTTTCCAGAGGAGATTAACATATGAGTCAGTGGGCTGGGAAAGGCAGACCCAGCCTTAATCTGGGTGGGCACAACCTAATCAGCTGCTAGCACGGCTAGAATATAAGCAGGCAGAAAAAATGCAAAAAAGAGAGACTGCCCTAGCCTCCCAGACTACGTCTTTCTCCTGTGCTGGATGCTTCCTGTCTTCAAATATTGGACTCCAAGTTCTTCAGTTTTAGAACTCGAACAGGCCGGGCGCAGTGGCTCACACCTGTAATCCCAGGACTTTAGGAGGCCGAGATGGGTGGATCATGAGGTCAGGAGATCAAGACCATCATGGATAACACAGTGAAACCCCGTCTCTACTAAAAATACAAAAAATTAGCCGGGCGTGGTGGCAGGCACCTGTAGTCCCAGCTATTCGGGAGGCTGAGGCAGGAGAATGGCGTGAACCCAGGAGGTGGAGCTTGCATGAGCTGAGATCAAGCCACTGGACTCCGTTAAAAAAAAATAGTGCAAGACTCCGTTAAAAAAAAAAAACAAAACAAAACTCGGACTGGCTCTCTTTTCTCCTCAGCCTGCAGATGGCCTATTGTGGGAACCTGTGATTGTGTGAGTTAATACTTAATTTTTAATTTTTATGCTAGTTACTGCTAGACTATATATATATAATATATTATATAATATATAATATGTAATATATATAATATATAATACATATAATATATAATATATATATTCCATTAGTTCTGTATCTCTAGAGACCCCTAATACAGATTTTGGTACCAGGAGTGCTTCTAGAGGAACAGCATATTAAGGATGGAGTTCTTTTGTAAGTTTTGGGGTTTCTGGAATTGGCTGCTTAATATGCTTGGACCCCAAAATGCAAATAATTCTACTTCTAATAGTATGGAATACACTGATACTCCTTGGTATAAACTGTTTAGAGAGTTACAGAAGATAATTGCATTTGACACTCCTGATTCATCCATTCGTGAGAGGCAAGGAGTTTAGTGATTCTATATATAATACCTTTGACCATATGTGGAGAACCAAGAAACATAATGAAGCTGGTTGGTTGCCCCTCAGTTCAGTGGACAAAGTGATGAAAGAAAATGATGAACTCAGGGATTCTCTCTCCTGGCTTCAGAAGCAGATACTGAGGCTTAAATCTGATAAGATTGCCCTGAATAAGAGTCTTATCTCCTACAGAGAAAGAGCTGAAATTGTGGAAAAACAGACACAAGATCTTATCATGCGAGTGGCTGACCTGCAATGAAAGGTGCATGCACAGCCTCAGGAACTGTATACTGAGGGTATTGACTGGAAAAGAATGGGACCCTGCAACTTGGAATGGGGACACTTGAGAGGACCCTGATGAAGCTGGGGACACTGAGGTTGTAAACTGTGATGAACCATTTTTGCCAGAAGAAACAGCTTCCCCATCCCCAGTAGTGGCAACATCCCCTCCCCAACCCATGCTGCCATCAGCCTTTCCACCTTTGTCTGAGGAGATAAACCCTGTGCTGCCTGAGGCAACAGTGATGGCCTCCCCTGAGACAGTTGTCAGGCAAGATAATGTTGATTCTCCTCAGGAGACATCACCAACAGCCCTGTTTGCCTCTAGATGTACACTAAAGTCCTGGCAGGCCCCTAAAGATGAGGTTGAGAGTGTGACCTATGAGGAGGTGTGCTATACTCAAAAAGAATAGATTGAGTTTTCCAATTTATATAAACAGAAATCTGGAGAACAGGCATGGGAGTGCATATTAAGGATGTGGGATAATGGTCGAAGAAACATACAGTTGGATTAGGCTGAATTTATGGATTCAGGCCCACTAAGTAGGGATTCTGCATTTAATGTTGCAGCTCCTAGACACTTTGGATATGGATTTGCCTATCCTGCACACAATGCTTCTGCCAAGACTACCATTGGTGGACATACAGAATGCCTTATCCACCATCATGGTATTCCACACAGCATTGCCTCTGACCAAGGCACCCACTTTACAGCTAAAGAAGTGTGGCAGTGGGCTCATGCTCATGGAATTCACTGGTCCTAACATGCTGCCCATCATCCTGAAGCAGCTGGATTGATAGAACAGTGGAATGGCCTTTTGAAGTCACAATTACAATCCCAACTAGATGACAATACTTTTCAGGGCTGGGACACAAAGTTCTCCAGAAGGTCACGTATGCGCTGAATCAGCATCCAATATATGGTACTGTTTCTTTCATAGCCAGCGTTCACGGGTTCAGGAATCAAGGGGTAGGAGCGGAAGTGGCACCACTCATCATCACCCCTAGTGATCCACAAGCAAAATTTCTGCTTCCTATTCCCATCACATTGCATTCTGCTGTCCTAGAGGTCTTAGTTCCAGAAGGAGGAATGCCATCACCAGGAGACACAAAGATGATTCCGCTGAATTGGAAGTTAAGATTGCCACCTGGACACTTTGGGATCCTCCGACTCTTAAGTCTACAGGCTAAGAAGGGAGTTACAATATTGGCTGGGGTGACTGGCCCAGACTATCAAGATGCAATCAGCCTACTACTCCGCAATGGAGGTAAGGAAGAGTATGTATGGAATACAGGAGGTTCATTAGTGGGTCTCTTAGTATTACCATGCCCTATGTTTAAGGTCAATGGGAAACTACAACTGCCCAATCCAGACAGGAATACAAAAGACCCAGACCCTTCAGGAATGAAGGTTTGGATCACCCTACCAGGAGAAAAACCACGACCTGCTGAGGTGCTTGCTGAAGGCAAAGGGAATACAGAATGGGTAGTAGAAGAGGGTAGTAGAAGAAGGTAGTCATCAATACCAGCTATGACCACGTGACCAGCTGCAGAAACAAGGACTGTAATTGTCATGAGTATTCACTCCTTCTTTTGTTAAAAAACATGTTTGTGCATGTATACACTTGTACTAAGAAAATATATTCATTTTGTTTCCTTTCTCCATTATCATGTGACATAAGATTTATTGACTTCACATCAGCATTTAAGTATTGCTAACTTTATGTAATAGTATTTGGGTTGGAGATTGGTGCATTTCCGATTGTATGAAGGATAGTTGTCATGTTAGGTGAATTCTGACCTTCTTATTGTCTTTATTTGAAGATTATGAATGATCTCAGGAGATGTGTAGGGGTTCAGGTTGACAAGGGGTGGACTTGTGATGGTTAATACTGAGTGTCAAGTTGATTGGATTGAAGGATACAAAGTATTGCTCCTGGTGTGTGTCTGTGAGGGTGTTGCCAAAGGAGATTAACATTTGAGTCAATGGCCTTGGAAAGGCAGACCCCCTCTTAATCTGGATGGGTACAATCTAATCAGCTGCTAGCATGGCTAGAATATAAGCAGGCAGAAAAATGTGAAAAGAGACACTAGCCTAGCCCCCCAGCCTACATCCTTCTCCCATGTTGGATGCTTCCTACTCTCAAACACTGGACTCCAAGTTGTTCAGTTTTGGATCTCAGACTGGCTTTCCTTGCTCCTCAGCCCACAGACGGCTTATTGTGAAACCTTGTGATCGTGTGAGTTAATACTTAATAGTCTACCATATATACACACATATACACACACATACACACCCTATACATTATATTTGTTCTGTTCCTCTAGAGAACCCTGACTAATATAGTGAGTTAACTATTTTGTGTCCTTTTCTAATTGTTTCAAGGCCATATTAAAACAAAAACAAAACAAAACATAAAAAAAAAACCTCTTACCTCCCTATAATTAGTGACTAAAACCTATTTTTAAAGTTCTTCACATAGTTTTGCATTTTTATAAAGGCATTGCCACAAACACCCAAAGAAAACAAGTGGGTCGATTAGGAAAACCAGTGGTAAATTAGAAGTTTGGAAAATTCAAATATCTTAATATAAGTAGAATATCGCATGTTCTGTATCACCTTAAATACAGGAAGAAACAGTTTCTTTTCTGACTTATTCTCAAAAACTATTAAAGTTATACAAAACAGGGACCAAATCTTGTTCTTATGCCTAAAATCTATCACTGTAAAAGCATTTTAGATAAATATCACTAAATAATTGAATTATTCAATTCACAAATGCTCATTCACCAAAGACCTTCCCCCAAATCTGCAACATCCGAAATAAAATATAACAGCAGATGTACAAGGTATGTTAAACTTCATTTCTTCATCTATCTCTCTTTGAAATTGCATTTCTCTCTTGTTCTCTGCACATACTTATCTGATTCAGATTTCTAGAGAACATTCCTGAGGTGAGCAGCATAAAAAGATGCTCAAATTTGAGTACCTACTATATACCAGTGACTATTCTAGGAGCTTGGGATACATCCAGTAATAAAACAGGTAAATACTCAAAGATGCTGCCCACATGGAGTACAAGTTAGATAGACAAAGACAAACAATAAAAACAAGCATAATAAACAAGTACATAATAAACCAACACACATAAAGTCTTCAAAATTTTCCTCTAAGTTTTGTACCAACCAGTTGGGGAACAAACAATGGCCTGAACTAATATAAACCTACTTACATATTTTATTTATCCCAAATGCAAATATCCGTATGTTTCACCACTGAAACATGAGTAAGTTTGACTAGGGTATGATGCCCCAAGCCCTATTGAGGCTATTGTGTAATATGTTTTGTGTACCATATAACCTTCCTAAAACCTAAAAAATTCTAAAACACAAAATTTTGAATAACGTATTGTAGACTTAATGTAAAAAGGAGAGTGGAGAAGGGAGATTGCAATCCTAAAGAGACAATCTGTTAACATAAGTGGAATATCACATGTTCTGTGCTAAGCTTAATGATATGGTTTGAATGGCAGCTCCTCAAAGGATATGTCCACCTGGAACCTCTGATATTTGACCTTATTTGGAAACAGAGTCTTTTCAGAAGTAATGAAGGATTTTGAGATGAGATCATCTTGGATATAGTGTGGGTTCTGATCTAGTGATAGGTGTTCTTATAAGAGAAGAACAGAGGGAGAGTTAAGACACAGATAAAAAGACAGGAAGGTCATGTGAAGACAGTGGCAGAGATTAGAGTTAGTTGGAGAGAAGGCTAGTTTAAAGCTCTAAAGTAGAAGCACTTCAGTCATTTTCTAAGATGGTCATCATGTCTGTGTTGAGAGATGCAAGGGTAGAAGTAAGGTAACCCATGAGAAGACTAGTCAGATATTTCAAACCAGAGATGATGGCAATCAAGACCAGATGGTGTTAGTGAAAGTGAAGAAAATAAATCAAAATCTGGATGTATCTGAAGACAGAGATATTGCATTTCCAAATGGACTAAATATAGGCTGTAAAGAAGGGTAGAATTTTATGGTTTTTGTTTTTGCTTGTTTGTACTTGAGTTTTTTGTTTTGTTTTTAGGCTGAGCAACTGGAAACGAGTTACTTCCAACTTTGATGTGCAATGCCAGAATAGGTTTGGGAGAGACTATCAGAAGTATAGCATAGTTTGAGATGTTTAATCATATCCAGGTAGATATGTTGAGTATATAATTGGCCATAGGTCTCCAGGGGCACTCCAATATTAAGAGAGCAGGTATAAGTGGGTAAAACAGCAAAGGACATTGACAAGGAGTGACTAGTAAATCAGGGTCAAAGCAAGACAGCACCGTACCCTAAGGCCAGGGATACAGGGAGAATGAAGTGACCAATACTGTCAAATGTTGCTCATAGATCAAGCAGGATGAGGATTGAGAATTTACTAATAAATTTGAGAAAACGAAGGCAATTAGTAATGCTAATAAGAGAAGCATTGGGTATAGTTGGAGCAAATGCCTGAAGAAAATGGGCTTCAGATAAAATATGAGGGAAGAAATAAGGACAATTATTTAAAGGAGTTTTGCTACAAAGAGGAGTAAGAAAAATGGGACTGTAGTTTAGGAGATGAGTAGTGAGGCCGAAAAAAATTATGAATATCTCATTCACCTGAAGTTATAAATGTTGATTTTTAATTCTTTTGAACCAAGTACTTATACAAAATAGATTGTTCTATGTATTAAAATCTAATACATTGAAATGCAAACATCATATGAAAGGAAAAATAATTTACCTTTCAAAATTATGAATGAAGCATTTACCTCCATAGAAAAAATAACAATGAATTTTTTTTAAAAAAATGTATGTTTTGAGGCCATAACCAGAGACACTTAAGAATATGTGTATTAAAGACAAAGTCATTGAACATAAGGAACCTAATTCTTTATGCTTTTAAATTGGAGATAGCATTGTGCCAATCTACAATGAAGCCGATAAACTAGGAAATTTGGCTTTGGCAAAATTAAGAGGGAGCAAAATTAGGTTTCTTCTTCATCTTTGCAATTAAAACTGTAGTCTGCAGTCAAGCTGTTTCTTAGTAAAGTAGATTTATCTTATTCTCCATGCCACAGTAACTAAGATTAATAAACTAAATATATAAAGGTAGATATCTGGGTAAGAAAAAAATACCTTGAAAGCTCAACTTCTGCACTGGAAGGCTAGTTAAGCTTGTATAACATTGAAAAATACAATGTTGTTTTGGCTTGTCCTGGGAAAGCTATAAATTTTTTCTTATGTAGGACTACCTAAAATAACTTTAGCTAAATATGCTTTCTGAGATTGAAGAAAGACAGTAATATAGAATTTTATACAAGTATTCAAGGCCAATAAAGTCCTATAAGAATGCATGGTGTGGGCATATTGCATCCTCTTCTTCACTGTACATATTCTTTTTATTATTATTGTTTTAAAAGACAACTAATCACATGGCCCCTTTTCAATTTAACTGAATTTTTTTTATCTCAAATGTCTTCTGAGGTATGAAAAAAAGTCAGATATCAAATATGATGTCTTTAATGAACAGCAGAAGGGGTGGGGGCTATAGGAAACCAGAATTAACCTATCCTTGATGTAGTGTACAGGGGCAAATAGAAAAGAGTGGCAGAACAGACATTGAGCTCACTGCCAACAAGAAAAAAATTCAAAAGTGATTGAGAATCATTTCATCTCCATAAATGGATTAAACAATAATAGACATTAGGTGCAGAGCAACATAAGAAATGTAATCCCAGGAAGCAAAACCTATAAATTAAGGTAGTTTTGAAAGCCAAATCCAAAACATGTAGGAGTTTGCAATGGTTTGGATTCTTCATAGCAACATTCTCTCACGTCATTTTAAGTAGTTCTAGTTGGCTAGGCCATACGTTTTGTCATAGGATAATGATTCAACAGGTTGGCCAAATCCCATTGAGTAGACTCATTGAGGTGGAGAAAAAAATTATTCCGGAAAAAAATGCATTAACTAATATATAGGAATCTTTCATCTGAGTTCTCAATTTGGCAATCAATAATTTACTACACACTCAGTTTAAACGTTGTGTCTAATCATATATATGTGTTTTTTCCTCAAAATACTTTATGAAATTCGCTTGTTTTCAAAGGTCTTGATTGATTGTGCCTATATATTTACGATATTATATATTTAGAGTTAATTGAAAAGCTATTTCAAAATCAGACACGATGTAACCAAATTTTAGAGGTCCATGTATATCACTTTGTTTTCTGTTAAGTTCATTTTCTGCCAAATATATACATAGAAAGCTAATATTTAAGTACACCCTGGTTTTGGAAGTATCCTAAAAAGCCACCATCTCTAACTACATGAGTCTCCACTATATCACCCCTAACCAGTTACTCCACTTATGCTGGGCTATAATTGTTTGTAAGGAATTCGCTGTCTTATGATAGTCAGTTTCTATTTTTCTTATGAGGAAAAATCATACCAACTTTAACCTATGCAAAAATCCTTCCTTACATTCAGCTAAATAAAGTCTTTTGATTTCTAGCTGCTATCCATTGTTCTTACTGCTTCTCCCTTGCAATGCTACTTAACAATTCTAATCCATATTCTACATCACTTGTCTTCAAATACGTTAAGAGAGCTATAGACACTAATAGTTATGACTCTTTAACCTAAGGAAGCTGTATTTTTAATACTGAGTAGATAAAACTCAAATGAATCCTAAAAATCAAAGATAAAAGTTAATAAAATTCCTGGAACTAAGTGGTTATATTTAAAATGATGGTTTTCTTTGTTGTTGGATTTGGGGGTATGGGAGAGATGTGAGAGCCTTTTCTGAATGCCTGAAATAGGGATAATTGAGAATTCAACGGAGACTGAAGTAATGTCTATCTATTTCACATGCTGATTTATGAAAGAAGGCCTCAATTAAAGATAACTGAAGGATCACTTTAATTAATCCCTAAGGATACACAAACCAACTTCATAAGTTTGTTAACCATCAGTACTGAATTACTGAGATCTAAAGTTTTGTGCATAGATATCTACATAGATGTAAAATATATGAAAATAGACCTAAAAGGTAAGCGTCTAAGTAGCTTCTTAGAATAACACATCTTATGGACTGAATGTCTGTCTCCCGTCAAAATGCATATTTTGCAACTTTAAGCAGTTTCAGCTGGCTAAGCTAAATGTGATGGTATTTAAGGCTGAGACCTTTTGGTGATAATTAGGTTGAGATAAGGCCTTGCAGTTGTGGCCCTCATAATGAGATTCATGTTTTATAAAAACAAGAAGAAAGCCCAGTGCTTTCTCTCCTGGCCATGTGAGAAAAATGCAAGAAGGTAGCCATCTGCAAGCCAGGAAGAGAGCCCTCACCAAATCTGCATTTGCTAATGCCTTAATCTTGAATTTCCCAGCTTCCAGAATGGTAGAAAGTAAATATCTATTGTTTAAACCATCTAATCTATGGTATTTTGTTATAGCATACCAAGTCAACTAAGAAGAACACAAGAAATGTCCCTGTCACAAATTCCTCCTCTATGTGCTATCTCGCAAAAGATGGCTGTTGAAATTCAATATAACAGACAAGGATAATAAATCATTAACAAAGTCAAAAGAATCCATTTAGCTACAAAGATTATCAGTCTGTGGAATTTCTGGTGTTACCTAGTAAATGAGGAAAAATTAAAGAGGAGGGTGGAATAGTATGAACTCTAAATATTGACAGTTGTCATCTAGTAATATTTTTGAAGGACACAGAGCAGATGATATCACACAAAACTGTATCTCCTACCTATGCTTATAATTCTACCATTACAAATATTTTATAAACATTTACTGTGAACAATTTTGTTGCTTCATTTTAGGCCAAAGTATTATAAGAAGGTTATGTGGTGGGAGGGACAGAGGGGAAAAGAGCTAGAGGATGGTTAGCCAGGGAAGAAAGGAAATGTAGCTAACAAGTTGAAGAGGAAAAAACAAACAGAGAAAATATCAACAACTTCACCATTTTTTCAATGGGTCCTGTCTCTCTGTTTTGCTCTTATGGAGTCTTAGAATAAGAGTTCAGATCCTATTCACTATCCTTTCGTAGCTTTGTACATATAATAACAAAGAGACAAGATTTGTATTGTATTTTTCAAAATGTATTATGCTTCTACAGTCCAAGATTATTTGTTATTAACATCTGATCACATAAAATGAATATATATTGTACATTATAATAGAAATGATGGAAATAAACCTGGTTGAAATATTGTTTTTGTATAATTCTTGAAATACACAATTTAGTTTTCCCTAAAAAAAAAAAAGGTTTCACTTTTGTCTATCTTTTAAGTTGATTACTCATAATAGCAAATTTTTAAAAATTAAATTATTATTATAAGCATGATTGAGTTATTTTTCATTTCTCCTAATTATTTATCACTCTCACATTTGGCTTTAATGGTCCATGTAAAATGAAAAATAGGCAAATAACGTTCCACCTTAATCATTACCAGCAAGATATTACTTTAAGATTGCTTTTAAATGCTGATCAAAAAATGCCAAAAATTATTTTCTGTTACAATGTTATAATCACAAGTTTTAGTTATTTAAGTGATAAATTAAGAGGCACACATTTTTTTTTCTTTCTTAGAAAATAAGATACATTTCTGTTTCTCTGGAGAAAAGCAAATATGTTTCAACAGGAATGTATTAGGATATAAAGTTAATTACACAATTTTAGATATAGAAAGAACTTTAGAAAACATTTTAATGCTGTTGAGATTATTGATTACTATGAAAATCTGATAAAATCTATAAACTCTGTCTCTTAAAAAAGGTACATAAACACAAAAATTCTTAATCTGGGGTCTGTCAACTAGTGGTTCATGGAATGGTTAACAGAAGTCCATATTTCTCCTGTATTTCTGTGCAAACGTGTGTGTGTGCGTGTACATCGTGAACAACTATTTTATCTACCCTCCAAAGTCTACTCTTTGCACTCCTGCTTTTTTATCATTTCTGAAAATTAATAAATGCAATGACATTAATATTGTTTATTTTCTTACATGTAAAATAAGTCAGAAATCCTAGAATTGGAGAGGTTGATAACATGGACTAAATGTGCTCATTAAATAAATTGGATGACAGAATGATATTGCATTTTTTTGTCAATCATGATTTTTTTTTTTTTTTTTGGATACAGAGTCTTACTTTGTCACTCAGGCTGGAGTGCAGTGGTGCAATCACAGCTCACTGCAGCCTTGACCTTCTGGGCTCAAGGAATCCTCCCACCTCAGCCCCCAAACAGCTGGGACTATGGGTGCATGCCACCACGTCCAGCTAATTTTTTTTGTTTTTGTAAAGATAGGGTCTCACTATGTTGCCACGCTGGTCTCAAACTCCTGGGCTCAAAGGATCCTTCCTCCTCACCCTCCCAAATGCTAGGATTAGCGGTGTGAGCATCTACCAGGAATTTTAACAAAACAGTCTCTCACTGTCCTGGCAGCTTAATGAGTTGTTCAGCAGTCAAATAATCACACTGTTCAAGACATATGTGAATTTCATCTGCTCATAAAAATAGGACATTTGTAAAATATTTAAGTAGTAAAAAATATACCTTGAATTGCAACGTACTTCATTTATGTAAAGACTCCCAGTCAAGGTTATTTTTTCTTAGTACTCACCTTCTCAATGATGCTTTTACACATGTATAGATTGCCCTCACACCCTCTAGCCCCAAGTATAATCTCTTGAGGCCAATACTTGCCATGACATGTCACTCACATAAAATGCCTGCAGTCACATCACACATGTTTTGTCAGCCCTTACATTGTTAATCACATTGTTGTGCACCTGCTGCAATGCCACCTGTCAATTTGGCAGGAAACAGGGATAGGAAATCCCCATGCTGCCTTATTGTCCACTATGCAAATATTTTAACTTGGCACATTAAGTATCAGTAGGGGAGACTGTAGTCAAGAAGCATTGATATTCTGTTCTCATATAGGGGTAAATTCATGATGAGAAATTGGAGCATTCCACAAAAGCAGTTCACTGAAAATGTGGATAACATCTACAACATGTGCACATGTACTCACGTGCCATCTGGTGAACAGGCACAAAGCCTTAACTATATAGTACTCATGTACCAAGATGAAGTAAAAACAGCATACTACCATCCACTCTGTTTAAAATTTTGTTAGCCTTATAACCCCATTGTAATCAGTGGGCTGGAGGCTTGTATTATGCCAGCTCAGGAAAAACAGCACTCCAGTAACTTAATGTTTATTAGGCATGTATCATTAACTAATGTTCAAAATTCTCCAAACACACTAGTCATGCCAGCATGCCTTTGTACAACTGGTTTCTTATTCTTGAAATACCTTTTAATTTATTTAACCGCAGAATTCTTCATTCATTGTGGAGGAAGCAAGTATCACCTACTCTGCTTAAATTTCCCTCTTTCCATGTTTCCTTCCAAACAGAATGGCATGCACAAATATTATAATGAAAAGCTAGTAGTTTCTTTAGATGTTGTTGTGAGAGTGAAATGAGGTGACTTAAATACAATTCCCAGGATAAGGACCTGGCATATAATAGGCTTCCCAGATTTCATTTATTCAAAATGTAAACTTTAAATTATACCTAAATTCCATGACTGATGTATGTTCAAAAGCACTAAACTGGCAAAGGCACATTATTCTACATAACTCTAAATATACATGCTTGTACTTTTTTACAAAAAATAGCCAGGCATGGAGGCTCATGTCTGTAATCCCAGGACTTTGGGAGGCCAAGGTGGGAGGATCACAAGGTCAGGAGCTCAAGACCAGCCCGGCCAGAACAGTGAAACCTCATCTCTATTAAGAATACAAAACCTAGCTGGGCATGCTGATGTGCACCTGTAATCCCAGCTACTCAGGAGGCTGAGGCAGGAGAATTGCTTGAACCCGGGAGGCGGAGGTTGCAGTGAGCTAAGATTGCACCACTGCCCTCCAGCCTGGGCAACAGAGTGAGACTCTATCTAAAATAAATAAATAAATAAATAAATAAATAAATAAATAAATAAATAAAGTTTATTTTGGGCTGAGCGTGGTGGCTCAAGCCTGTAATCCCAGCACTTTGGGAGGCCGAGACGGGCAGATCATGAGGTCAGGAGATCAAGACCATCCTGGCTAACACGGTGAAACCCCGTCTCTACTAAAAAATACAAAAAAACTAGCCAGGCGTGGTGGCGGATGCCTGTAGTCCCAGCTACTCGGGAGGCTGAGGCAGGAGAATGGCATAAACCCGGGAGGCAGAGCTTGCAGTGAGCTCAGATCCGGCCAGCCTAGGCGACAGAGCGAAACTCCTGCTCAAAAAAAAAAAAATTAAATAAATAAATAAATAAATAAATAAATAAATAGATAGATAGACATGTACACACACACACACACACACACACACACACAGAGGGAGAAAGAGTTTTACTTTAATTCATTACATAAAACTAAGTTAAATAGATTAATGCAAGCCATTACATCCAGAGCTACTATTAGCATATTGCATACATGAAATGCTCAACAGATTCTTTAACCACTGGGTTCAATTGCATTGTAGGTTAAGACGAAATGGGTGAAGAAGAAATGGGTGAAAATTATATTCATTAGTTCTCACTGTGAGGAGGTTGGGGATGTCCAGTTGCAAGAAAAGTCAATATAAACTCCCAGACCATGCTTTCAAAATAGCATCTTTAATGAATGACTGGAGTTACCAAGGCCACTGTTATCCAAACTCACAAACAAGGCATTGCAGTATCAAACGGAAACTACCATACCTTTAATTAGGTACTGAAAATTCAAGGAGCAATTTCAGAATGTTTATCAGAGAACCCTGAAGCTACATGAAATGTATGTGTGTGTGTGTGTGAGTATAGACGAATACATTTTTTTTTCCTTTTTCGCATTACAGTGTAATGTTTCCCTTGGTAAACTATGAGTGGCTAGGATCCCTGTCTCCTTGAATTTAGCTTAGCTTCAGCACTTACTAACACTATGCCTGCTACATAATCATATTTCAATAAATATTTGTTGGATGAACAAAGGCATAATACAAAATTTAGCATGTTTAAATTTAAATATGAATCTACTTCAGTGAAATGCTTTTCAGTTTTCAACTTGCCAAAAATGGCAACTGAAGGAGCCTATCTCTATTCAAGTAAGCCATCATTATTGAGTCAGACAGTTTGAATCCCGGCTCTGCCACCTAGTTTCTGCATAATCCTGAGTAAGTTACTTAACCTCATGGAGCCTTCTGTAAAATGGAGAAATGAAGGGCCATTTTCATGTGTGGATGTGACTCTTAAATATGGCCATATCTGTAAAATGTCTATAGTAATACCCATCCCCTAAAAATAGTTCACCAGTTAGTAGCTACTCTTATCATAATCAGCATCACAGATGTTAGAGTATCTGCTTAATCTTAACAGCATGAGGTTTTTGCCCATATTACTACTTCAAGTATGAAAATTTGTGAAATAATGGCTCCAAAATGATAATCACAATGTTCATCATTTCATATAAGCTTTGAAGAACCTTAAAGCCTGTAATTTCAAAAAAGATTTCCTGCTTAGGCCCCTTATTTCTATATTAAAATATTAAAGATCATCAAGAGTAGCACTGGATAATATTCTCATTTTTCTTAAAACAAGTTATATATTTACTATTTATTTATTTATTTATTTTGAGACAGAGTCTGGCTCTGTCACCCAGGCTGGAGTGCAGAGGTACAATCTCGACTCAATGCAACCTCCACCTCCCAGGTTCAAGTGATTCTCCTGCCTCAGCCTCCCGAGTAGCTGGGACTACAGGCGTGCACCACCATGCCCAGCTAACTTTTGTACTTTTAGTAGAGACAGGGTTTCGCCTTGTTGGCCAGGCTGGCCTTGAACTTCTGACCCCTGGTGATCCACCCACCTCAGCCTCCCAAAGTGCTGGGATTACAGCCGTGAGCCACTGTGTCCCACCAAGTTAGTATATTTCTTAGCTCAGATGTATGTTTCTAGTTTGCAGCAGAAAGATGTATAGAGAAGATAATCTTTTGTCTCTTAACACTTAAGTTACTCAAATTTTAAAAAATAATAATCCTTCATGTTTAGCCTATGTGGCAAACTTTCACTGGCTACAGAACGAGAAAGAAACAACTTTCTGACGCCAGATGCTGAAGATCAATAGCTATTTCCCAAAGTTTATAGCATAATTAAAATGTGTAACAAGAATAATTTTCTCTTCAAACCCTAAGGCTAAGCCTAGAATTATTGACTAAGTCAAAGTTATGTGGTGTAACATTTTTTATTATGTTTATGGATGATATAAAGGAGTTTATGGCTTTCACATGTAATTTGTTAAGTCAGAAACACTGAAGAGGAAATATCCTTTGCATCAGCAAAGCATCAATTGTTTAAAAACATCTTTAACATGTATTTTATAGAGGTAAATCTATATTTCTTTACACTAGTTTTTGGTCATCTAAAACTTCAAACTGAAGGTTAATAGTCAAAACATTCTTGAATTTAGTAGAACCCATTTACTTTCAACTACTTGTTCAGAGCTTTATCACCTTCAATAAAAGTGCCAGGAATGTAGGTATGATGGAAATATCACAAGAGTGTGAGGGCAGGTAGGATAAGAAGAATCATGATGCACCAAAATAGAAAGCACTATGTTGTACATGAAGTTATATGAATTTTTATAAAATGCTGTATCTATAGAAAAGCAGATACATCAGCTATAAAAAGGACTGTGAATAAAATATTTTTTTTCAGTAATAAAATTTAAGTCAGTAATTTTTGCATATGGATACAAATGGTAAATATTTAAAGTACTCTCCTGGAAAATTCTACTTTTTTTTAAGTAGCTCTTTTAAAGTGGACGCCTGTAAAATATAGTGGTCAAGAAACAATTGATTCAGATTCTCCTTGATTTAAATCCTAGCTCTCCCCCTCAGTGGCATTTAGTAAATGCCTAATTGCATTTTTTAAATTTTTTTCATTATTATTGATGATCTTAATAATAACATAATGGCACAAACTCTAATGTCAATCACAGATTATCAGAATGTCTTGACATATTTCAGTGGGTAAACACTGATACCAACTTTATTTTGCCTTCTTCAAATAGAGTCAAATGAAAGTAGGTCCTCATCATTTCAGTCTCATAGGTATATCACATTCATACTATATGGCCAGTGGTATATATGGATGCTTTCCTAATGTTACATAGAATATACCAGTATCAAAATGTATGAGCAGTGGAGCATGAGTGTTCCATTGGTTTTCAAAGGCTGGATGGGTTGGTAATGACATGTACTTTCTCTTCTATTTCTGTTATAGTCCAGTGGCATACAATCTGAAGATAACTGGCTGAAGTAGGATTTTGGGGGTGGTATCACACAATGAAGACTGAATATTCCAGAATAACAATGTCTACCTAAAATGCAAACATGCTGATAACACATACACATGCACACACTTATACACACACACTTCCACAAATTCACTCACATCTCTGTGAAAATTGACTGTATAATTAGGCTGCCTTTTTCTTTCTTTCTTTTTTTTTTTTTTTCAGACGGAGTTTTGTCGCTCTTGTTGCCCAGGCTGCCGTGCAATGGCATAATTTCGGCTCACTGGAACCTCCGCCTCCCAGGTTCAAGTGATTATCCTGCCTCAGCCTACCAAGTAGCTGGAATTACAGGCATGAGCCACCACACCCAGCTAATTTTGTATTTTCAGTAGAATCGGTTTCATCATGTTGACCTAGGCTGGTCTCAAATTCCTGACCTCAGGTGATCCACCCGCCTTGGCCTCCCAAAGTGCATTTTATTTTTTTCCTAGTGCTTTTCCACATTCACTGATACTATATCTTGCATAACGTCACTGCAGCTGTGGCTAGCCAATCTTTTTATTTATCTTTCATGGATTCATCACTCCACACACAGCTCCACCTTAACTCTTAGCCAAATAAACTCATCCTTTGCTTCAAAGATCCATCTGGCAAGAGCTCCATTACCCACTCTCTGTAATCCAGCCAATTTCTCATTACACTCACCCATATTTTTCCTTCCAGAAAGATAAATCTGCATTTATGCTCTTTAAAGTTACCCTAGGAATCCAGTCCTCAACTTCTTCAGGCACATTCCTTCTATTTGACCACTTTCATTCTTTCCTTCACTGAAATTCAGTTTCCATTTGTGAAAAGGGAAAATTATATTTATCTCATAGAACTGTTGTGGTGTAACTACCTCTTTTTTCGACTCTTCCTTCTCCCACTTCCAAAGCATGATTATTTCCTGGACTTTATGATAGGATTTCTACTGTTTTAAGCTTCTTAAAATTATACTCTGTAATTTCATCTTCTCCTTTCACCTCATTCCCAGTGATTCTCCAGTTGTATTCTTTCGAATTTCTTACCTTAGTTCCAGGCTTGATTTACCAAATCCTTGCTGTTTGAGTATTCTGTCCTTTAAGACTTCTCATTTTACATAGAAATTCCCAGCATGAATTCCTCTGAAAACTCTGTCATCTTTGTCTTCTCTCTCTCCCATGGACTCATTTCATTTTCTTTTATTTCTGCTCAGACTTTATATTCCATCATCATTCTTCTTGTCTTCTTCTTCTACCATCCATTTCTGTATAATCTCACCTATTCACAATGTCATACACCATTTCTGCCTTAATAATTTCTAAAGCTTTACTTCCATCCTAGTTCTCTCTCTCTCCCAAAGTCTAGTCTCAATTTTACAATTTAAGTCCTAGATATTTTCATCAAAATATGCAATTATAGTTTAGAATAATTGTTTTAAAGCAGTCTCACTCTATTTCTATTCCCTAAACGGTTCCCTATCGTACATTCTCTAAATCAGTTAAGGATACCATTCTTGCTGTCATCCAAGCAAGAAATCAAATTTTCACAGTCTCTTCATTCTTCCTCATTTAGTACAAGCAAACACCAATTTAACCTTAAATGTCTCCCAAATTCTTTCTTCAAATCCCACCGTAATCACAAAAATTCAGCTCATCATCACTATGATGATGGATAACCATATGGATGAGGTTTAAAATTAAAATGATGATGGTGAGGATTGTGGCAACAGAAAAACATTTATGAAGTGTAAACTATGTGCCATGGACTGCTCCAAGTGGTTGGCAAATTTATGTTTTTAATTTTCACAATTACCTAATAAAGGGCATATGCCTACTATATACAAATATAAATAAGCACATCACTATATTTCCCAAAGAACTGAGAATTCATCAAAGGCAGGAGCCATATCCTACATATCTAAAACAATCATGTAAAATAAACCATACTAAATGAATACATTAGTATTTAGATACCTCACTGTTATCACAAATGCAATTTATTCAAATGTAAAAGCATTACATGTCTCCTTCTTCCAAAATATCCTCTTTTACCCTCACAACTTATCTAGATATAATTATATTAGATGCACAGCCATCCATCAAACCTAGTACCTTAGCATTATGTCTGAATCCTTTCAAATTAGCCTCTGGTTACCAACAAGAACCAACCCTTTTACTCCTTCATGAGCTTGTCTCCTTAAATTCTGCTGCTCTAAATTTAATTTGTTACTTGCCTTTGCATTCTTAGATTATCTGAGTGCTCATCTAGGTAATCCAACCAGAGTCACTGTAACACAGAACTAGAGAAAATGAAGAGAAACAAATTATCTAATTTTGAATAACAGGGCACTGCTTCCAATCTCAGAATAGACTCTATGCCAACCAGTATTCTTCTTGAAAAAAGGTCTGTTTCAATTTGAGAAAATTTTTATTTGCCAATGGTTCTTTTAGTTAAAGCTTCTTGTTTTATTTTGTTTTGTACTGATCATGTTAAATGCTGCTACTTTATGCTCAACTAATTTTCATGTTAGAATAAATGGAAATTGCATAGACAAATAGGAATAAGATTGTGCATTTCATGCTTGTTTTTTTTCTGAGCATATTAAACTTGTGAAAACACAGTATATGTTAGTTATGTATCTACACACTAGAAATACAGCAATAAACAAGTCAGCCATGGCCTTTCATCTCAGGAAGAGAACATTTTATTGCAATGAAATAGGCAATAAACAAATATATCAAAAAGGAATATGGTTTATGGTGATGTATTAAAATAATTAAAAATCACACATTAAGACAGAGGCTGGCTAGTTTAGTCTGGGAGGCTGGAGATATTTAATCTGACAACTGAATGACAAGAAGGAACATAATATAGGAAGTTCAGCAGAAACAACCAAAACATGTAAGTATTAATAGGGGATCAGCTTGGTGTGTTTGTTGGAAGAAAGGAGAAGGCCAACATTGTGAGATTTAAATAAGCTTAGTAAGTTTCTGCCTTAAATTAGTACCCAATTTACTAGTTCTTTCCCCTTTTTTATTTTTGTGATTATGAAGATAAACTATTAACTAATCAATTTAATTAAATGCATTTTGCATAGACCCCTTTTCCAGAAGTCTATTACCTACATACCAACGTTATTGTAGATTATGTTACTAAGCAACATAAGATATGTTAATAAATACGATTTAGTAATTACTAAGTGTTTTATAGAAATATAGACAATATTATGGGTTTTCTGATCTAGAAAAGAAAAATGATGCCCCAAATAAATTTGTATAGGTCAAATTTTAAACTGGAAAAAAATATAAAATATGATCCTAAAACTGCTCAGAAATCAGAGTCAAGAATAAACACATTAATATTTTCTTAATTTTTTTTCTCCAAATTCCTATTTACTTACATATAAAATAATTTCTAGGCAACATAATTACTTCATTGCATCTGAAGGTTATAAAGTCATTATTATCAATGCCCATATGCTCTTCCTTATTCTTATCTCTATTCTCTTCTTCCCCAAATCTGCCATAGTGCCTGCACTGAACCCTTCATTAACCAAAATGAATGCAAAACACCTACATAAAATTTATTAGGAACTCTGGAACAGACACTTGAGCATATATATAGAAGCCTAAATTTTAAAAGAATCTATTTTTATTCTGAAGTTTAAGCAGTGTAAATATTTAAATCACATAAATACATAGATCTTATACAATCTATATTTTTAATTATTCTTCCATTATTTTCCTTTCTATTTTCAGATTTACTAGAGGTTTGAAATTTTTTTCTACAGAAATGTTTTTGTGACAAATATATGGTAGCATAGTGCAACAGTTTTAGGAACTCAAAAGAAAATCATCTATGTCAATATTCTTACATGAGTTATATAATACTATTTTCCTTCTCTCTATAACAATTTTAAATTGGCCGGGCGCGGTGGCTCAAGCCTGTAATCCCAGCACTTTGGGAGGCCGAGACGGGCGGATCACGAGGTCAGGAGATCAAGACCATCCTGGCTAACATGGTGAAACCCCGTCTCTACTAAAAAATACAAAAAACTAGCTGGGCGAGGTGGCGGGCGCCTGTAGTCCCAGCTACTCCGGAGGCTGAGGCAGGAGAATGGCGTGAACCCGGGAGGCGGAGCTTGCAGTGAGCTGAGATCCGGCCACTGCACTCCAGCCTGAGTGACAGAGCCAGACTCCGTCTCAAAAAAAAAAAAAAAAAAAAACCAAAAACTTACTGTTTTTTTAATAAAAATGTTCTCTTCTAGTTAGGCCTGTCTCTTACCATCTATAGAAATGATTTCAGTCTCTATAATCATCTCTATCAAGAAATCTGTGTATCTGTTGAATGACTGGTACGTTTCTATATAATTTGAACAACATAAATGTGAAAAACAATTTATTATTTTATTTTGGCTGCTAGGAAGCTTGAAAGCAAATTTGTGACCTGTTTGACAGTTTTTCAGCACGTTCTGGCATATATTTTGTGTACAAATTTTAACTGTTGTATTGTCTTAACCTTATTTCTATTATGTTTATTTATTTATAGCCTATTGCAAAGTAGAGAATTTTGAAAAATCCTCTGTTTCCAAGGAGAGGAGAAAATAAAGCAAGTAAATACATAAATAGATACAATTTCCATGCTTTGTCTTGCCTGTTCTTTTGACCAGTGAAGGCTTTTTTCCTTCTGGCCACTTATTCTAGTTTATCAAAACTACCAGAGAAAGTTCAAATCATCTCTCCTCTATGAAACCCTCTGTAAATTCCTAGATTCTTCTATAATTTCTTATTTACATCCCTGTGTTATAACAATACCAAGAATCAGCAAGAGTGGAAGCAATGTCTACCTTTTGAGGCAGTGTATTTCTCCATCTCTGAAAGTTCCCTCCAAGAAATGCGGATGTGATGGATAAATTTTCAAGATTTATCAGTAGTTTAATGGAAGATATGCTGGTCTATGATTGCATTAAAGGTTATAAATAAAGAGGAAGATAAAGTACAGTAATCTTTCATTCCTCTCTTCTCATGACCTGTTTTCAAAGGGGCTTACTTTTGAGAGAAGAAAGGAATCAAGAGATAGAATGGATTTCAGCAGTTGAATCAGATCTCAAAATGAATCTTTCACTGAAGTTTCAAGTCATATGGCAAAGTTGATTGTATGGTTTAACAAGCGTACGTGCATACCTTTTGCATGTTCATTATAGACTACGTTAAATTTAGCAGGTGGCTTTTCAAAGTATTTCTCTTTTGACTTTTTTAGTCGGTAGGATTTTATAACTTTATTTTTTTTATTTTTTGAGACATAATATACAACCTGCATTACACTCATCAAGGGTTTAAAGGGACAGGTAAATTACATTTCAATATAAATTATAGAAAGCATTTATGAAAGAGCCTCCCAAAGTGTTCAGCCATGCAGATGGTTAAACATATCTATCACCAGAGCAACAAAATAGCATTGTCAAATAAAACTATTTACACATACTTTTCCTGAAGAGTAATTAGAAGCTCAAGGGATCAACTGAAGCTCAATGCCCTTTTGTGTATTGTCATCCTAATAACATTTTCTTTGCAATCTTTCAGTCACCTGTTATTCCTTCACTGATATATCAAGTCTAATACTTTCCAATAATAAATCAAATACATGTTTGGTTCATAGTCCTCCCCCAAAAAACTGTGATACAAAGAAAGTTGGTTTACTGTCCTACTCAATTAGCTAAATTTATTTAAACTCCTTCCAAAATCCAGAGAATAGCATACAAAGTAATAATTACATTTATATACTTATAATCTTCAGATTATTACTGCATCTTTTGTTTAAAGAAAACTTCAAAGACAGATTCAAACTTTTAAATAGATGGAAAAGTTTTTATTGCATGATTAATAATAACGTATAGACAATCAAGTCATCCTGTAGGTATGTATCACCTTTTCTTCAAGAAGATTTCACAGTGACTTTAATTGAAATGTAAAATGTTTCCCTTTGAAACAATTTCAGTACCATAAAATATTATTTAAATCAAAGGGGATTAAACAAACTCCAGGAACAAGCTCTATATTTCAAAGTGTTTAAGAATTGGCTTTTCCTCCAACAGCAGGTTTTAACTAAGCACCATGTCATTAACCACCTTTATCTCATGTTCTATTCAAGTACGCTGCTTGCCATCTTATTTCTAATAAGGTAAAGATTCAACTTCCACTTAGAAAGACAAAGAAAATATTAGCTCCTAAGCTCAGTTAGGTTGCTTTCATTAACTATTTCTTATGCTTTACTTCGGATTTTGTTTTCCTAATCTCTTTTGCCTGCTGCAAAGACACTCTCTTGTACCTGGAAAAAGTACTCAGCCCTTTTCACATGCACCTTTGCCTAACTCACTCTTTTGGGTCAGACTCACCTTGGATTTCATGCCTTGACATTTTCAGCAACTTTCTTTGCTCCAAATTTGCTTGATTTTGTTTTGAGACTATGAGACTTTCCCAGCAAAGATTCTGGAAATTTCAACTCCAAGACGCCCTGTTACCTCAATATCTAAGAGTCAACTCTTAAATTCCTCAGGTCTTCAAGTGTTTGAACCTATCATGAAGGGCTAGTGAAAGCCTTCCTCATGGAACACAGGTCCAACAAGAGCTCCTTGCACTTCTGTTAATTGATAATGCTATTAAAGTTCTGTAGGCTTGGAAGGAAGAGTCACACACTGGTTAGTCCTCTTTGTGGCATCAGAAAGATTTCAAGGCACTGACAGTCATGGTTTACAATGATGAATACAGAGATATTTTTCCCACCACAGAAAGTAAGCATGCACACCAAACCAGTATAACAGGTTGGAGGACAAAGTACTATTACCCTCAGGCTCCAACTTGGAAGTACAGACACTAAGTCTCCTCCTGCCTAGAATTTTTTTTTCTTTTATTTATTTTAAATAGAATTAGTATCATTTCTAAACAATGACTCTATTATGAAGAAACATTCCATACATGTGCCTATGAACTTACAAGGCAACTTCTCCTAGTGTAATGAAAATTAACTAAATGTCTTACAAGCTAATGTAACTTTTGTTTAGTAAAGAGAAAACCCAAGCCTGGATGGACAGGTTCCATAATAAGCTCACTGAATACTCAACAATGCTTTCAAGACCATAAATATATAAACTAAAAGACATCAGTATGGAAAATATTAATAAGACTGCTTTCTCCATTAGAAATAGGAAAGCAAATTGCTCTAGAAAATAATGCACCAAATTCTTCTGTAAAACTGCAGCAAAAGCAGTTTTGAGCACCAGGCTAGAGACGTGGCCTCTGGCAATGGCTTCTGTGAAACCGAAAACAATTTTCCTAGCTTCATAGGATCCCTGTTACTCTACACTGTAAAAACACTGGACTTGAGACTCTCTATCTTCTAGCTCAAAAATGTTAATTTTCTGAACATTATTTTTTTCCTAACTCTGACGACCAAATTCTCCTTCAGTGGGTTGAAGAGTTCTCTCCTCCTGCTGATGGCTAGCTAGAGTTAGCTCTGCATTCCTCAGGGTCCAGCCAACTCTTCTGTACTTGGAACATCTTCCCCCAGAGTTCTACTGTTTTGTAGCCTTTAGAGTAGGGGTATCCTAGAGCTAAAGAACTAAGAAGAACTGAAGTAGGAAGGAGAGGTATTATTAGAAATGCTCAAAACATCCAAGCAGCTGGTAGGCAGCACGAGTGCCAAGTGTATTCAACAGCCCAGGGGAGGCCTAACTCAAAGATGCCTCCTCTCACAAGATTGTCCCAGCATTAAACTCAGAAATACTTTTTTTTTTTTTAATTAATCTCAAGGGCCAATTAGTATATCATATTCTTTCCAAAGAGGAAAGTGGCCTTGAATATATTTCGACTAAATATGAAAAGGAGAGAAAGAACATGTTGAAAGCTCATGGGAACTGGATTCCTGAGGTAGGAGGAGCTCAGCAGGTGAAGCACAGAGCTGCATGCTGATAGATTCTTTCCCCATTTTACAATTCTGACTAGGACTTACCCTGCCTATTAATAAGAATACTGGGAGAAGTAGGAAATGGACATCTTTCCAGGCAGAGAAGAGGTAAGTAGCCCTAATAAGTTCAAGGATGGCCTCTGAAGAAACGTTAGCCTAAGGCATATTCCAGGTAGTTCCCTTCCAGGAAGGAAGCTGTCTCCCTCCCACCTCTCAGCCATGTCCTTCTACTCCTGTTACAGGCCCATGGAGTGATAGAGTGCCACTCAGTGGTGTATGTGAGTTTCCAGACATTATGCAAGAAAAATGATCCTTTCCTTTGCAAATAACAATGCTTAGAAAGCACTCACCCCTATTCCTTATGCCATATTATTTGTACTTTACTCATATTTGTAAAGTTTAGAAAAAAATTCTAGCATTCTCTCCTAACCTAGATAATTTATTTTATGAATCCTGAGAACATTATGAACCTTCATGTATGACAGTTTTACACAGTTCTCTGCTGGGGTTACCTTGTCATTGGGACTGAAAGGAGGAGATTCTTTTTTATGTTTGAAAAGCTAATTAAAATCTGTTCACATAGCTCAAGATAACTTTGGAATAACTTCACTTTTATTCAAGAAAAAAATGGGTTCTCAATACTATCAGAAACATTAAATGTTAATGGCATATGGGCTCCACTAACCAGGGCACATGCAATTAGCTCCCTGGGAGTATAATTGGGTCAGAGATGTACAGAAAAAGCACTATAATGAATAATCATTGACAATATCTGTGGTTAGCCTTTCAAATTGTAATTAGAGATCATTCAGTGAATCTAGAAAATCTAGATGCATAGCCTTAGAAAATCATTATTCAAAGCACCTGATGGAGTTCCAGTGATAATCTACATAATATATTATCCTCATAGTCAAAACACGTAAGTCATCCACATGTTTAATATACAAAACATATCATTTTAACATAGTTATTTCCACTGAAGAACATCTGTTTGTAAGTGGAGCTGAGAATCAGTATTATTTGAAAGAATCTCAGAACTTTTTATAAATGCCATTAAGTCAAAGGTGAAATTGGAACATTAGAAAATAACTTTTCATTCACTTTGGTCATTTTGAAACTCAATTTCAGATTTTGGACAGGGTATCACCCAGACAACAGGAAAATGTTAAGGCATTCCATTGCCTTTATAATGGAGAGAAATCCAGAAATGAAACCAACAACTGAACTACCTTCAGTTCTTTTTAACTCTCAGTTGATTAATAGGTGCTCTTAAGAATCTTAATGCAAATATAACTGGTAGGGAAGGATTTCAACACTCCAAGAAGATAGATCTGAAATATTTACAGACCTACCAAGGATACATTTAAACACCAATAAGATCAGAAGATAATATAAATTTTTGTTGAAAAGTTTTCAGAGTATACAAACAAAAACATCCTAGTATACAACTGATTTCACAAGTTTTCCCCAACTGCAAAAGGTTTACAGATTAGGCACATTGTTCTTGAACTTAAAGCACACCATTCAAATTATTTACTATAGCACTTATGTTAAATTTTATGCATGGTTTTCTGATTAATAATTCTGAAAATAATTGTATTTTTATACATATATATGGATAGGGGAAAGGGAAGGCTATCCCTACACAGTGAAACATATGTATTACCAGAAACATAATATACATACAAAGCACCAGAGAAAAAGAAACAAAAACAAAATGTATACACAATCTGGGATTCAATTAAAAAATATTACTCATGATCCTAACACAAAGAGGGATCATGAGGGAAGTGGAGAGAGGTCTGGTTACTCCTTAGTTTATTTTGACCCCTGAATAGACAGGTGATGTACCCACACAGCCTAGGATAGGCTATTTAGGTGGTTGCCAAACCGTAACAAACATTTTATGTAAAATCATTATCATATGAACAACTGTAACAACCTAGATGCTTCCTATATACAAGGAAAAATATTAGAGATAAATAAGAAATATGTTATAATCTTGTACATAATACCATTTGACCATAAGACACATAGAAATAAATTATTTTCATTATGTGAAATGATCCTTTTATCTTATTGTTTTTCTTGAATAGAATTTATTACATGACTTTTAAAATTAATCTTTTAAATTAAAAATGCTTCAGAGTAGCATTTTACACAGTATTTCAAGAAAGATTTTTAGGAAATATGCAGAGATAAAAAAAGATTCTGGTATTCTTAAGCAGGCTACATAAAGATTAAAGAAATGAAAGAAAAATACAAGAATTTAACTATAAAATAGGTGAATATTTTTAGGATCATGCAGATCTATGTGACCTCATGGTGTTCTAGAAGTCTATAAAAAATATGGATTAGGCCCAATATCTAATTTCTTTTTATTCTTTAAGAAATAACTTTTCTTACTCAAAAATGTGAAATGTCAGTAGCCTTAAATTTGTTTCTGTTAACAAGCCTCTAACCAGAGATGCCTAGTCAAGCCAATGTCAACAAAGCCAATCCTTTCAAAGGACAAAGGTATGTGATTAAGTAACACCTGTGAAATAAATCACAGTCTCCAAACTGATAGGCTCTCCCCTGACCCCGTTTTCTACCTTAAAAAAAAATGGTTATATTAACTACAAGGAAATTTAGCTGGTAAACCCCAGAGACGGCAAAACTTAATTACCAATAAACATTCCACAGGTAGAGACAAAAATCAAGTTTCTGTTAATGTCGGAAAAGGTCCAACATGAAAATGCACTGAAAGTTGGTTATACCATTTCCTCAACATTATACTGGGGATTAAGGCTAAAGCATTCCATACCTTCCAACAAATTCGTGAATCTGTGTTGCCTGAGTCTTTGTAAACAATTAAGAAAACATGCTTCCTCTGAATCAACAATCTCCACCTCTTTTCTCACTCGCAAAAAACACCTTAAAAACAGGGTCAGGGCACCTGAACACGCATGCAGGGATGTGTGTGTGCACACACACAAACACACAGACTTTGTAATCAACACGGCTTAAGTTTCTGATTGTGAACATTTCATAGGCTGTTGGTACTTACCTTGCAAAGATATGTTAGGTAAAGTTGCTTCAGTCTCTCCCATTTTATTATTTCTTTTTAAAGAGGGCCAAGCAGTTTCAAGTCCTGTCACCTACCCTGCAAGCTCTGTGACCTTCTGATTTTCTACTGTAGTATTGTAACAGTATACTACCTGCTTTCTTCTGTGAATAATTACCATTCTGCTTCCTGAGTTACCTGGGCTTGCAGGACCTGTTTTACTATGAAGTGAGATCATATCTTTTGATCCACTGTATAGCTATTAAAGTGTACTTCATAAAACATTGCTTTGTTTCTGTTTTGATATCAACTTTTAATTCTCCACTTTCACTTTAGTCCAGAAACATATTTATATTTTCCCCTAAAAGAGCATTGATATTACCAGTACACCATGCTTCACAGTCAGACTTTGGTTTCTTTGTTTTTGAGTGTTTCTAATCTACTCTTCCTACAGAAATCAAATTTAAAGTATATTATACAACATTTTTTTTTTTTAAACCATAGGGAAATAAGGAACAGCTCAGAGTCAGTTTTGTGCAGCAGTGTAAAGACAAGTTTTGGAGTATCTCTAATACTTGCTGTGTCACTGTAAGCAAAGAATATAACATCTTTGAAACTTAGTTTCCTAAACTGTAAAATAGAATAATATCTAGTATGTATTAAGTATGTATGATTAGTATGAAGATTGAAAACAATAATGTATGGCTGTGCTAAACACTGAATAATGGAGAATAAACAAAAGCAATTTCTAATTTTCCTCTTCCTTTCCCTTCTTCTTCTTCCTTCTCTCCCTCTTATTGTTCTGATGAGCGGAATGAATGCTGAACTGTAGCACTGATATCCCAGACCATGTACTGACATCAGTTATGCTACTTATTAACTGAGAGACCTTAAAGAAACAGTTCAACCTAATCTTGAAATGCCTCAAGGTCCTCATTTGTAAAAGGAGACTAGTGTTTGCGTTTTTAATAGAAACATGGTGAATATTAACCTAGATTAACTGTTGTGACTCAACAAAAATAATTTCCAGCAAACAAGAGCAACAAATTGGAGATGTATCTTTAAATATTCATTTGCATGTGAGAAAGGAAAGATATCACAGAATTAAGGCAATTTATTTAAGCTTTGTCCCCCATAAGACACCTAGAATAAAAAACAATCTCCACTTTCTTCCCTCTAGAAATCTTTAACTTTGGCTGTAGTTAGACTAGTAAATAAATGAATAAATATAAATATATATTTATACTCATATATATTAATACTTTATACATTATATATTATATGTTTAATATATATAGTAACAATTATATATTATATTCAAATTTATAATACACAAAACATATTTTTTATTAATCTAACTACAGCTAATTTATATATTGGCTATAGTTATACATATATGTATATATATGTATATGAAGCTCAAACTCCTTTCTTTATAGTCCTTTGCTTTTTAATTTGAAAAAATCTATATATTAATACTATGTATGCTAGTTTACTAATGTAAAAATTTACTAATGTAAAAGTTGATTATATAAGTTGTGTAAAGAACAGAAATGGCAAACAACAGAAGTTTTTCTCAAAAATATTAGAAATAAAGGCAAACATGACATTAAAAAGTTCTGATCACAACTGAGAGTTGTCTCTTTCATTTATTACCTCTCTAAGTCTTGGTTTCTTCATCTGTAATATGAGGGGCTGGACCATTGATAACCCATTCTATCTTTATAATGTCAGGAGCCTCTGATTTAAAATCCAGGTTATGGTTTGTTCCAGAATAGAATATCCCTTTTCATATATATAGAGAGAGATAGATATATAAAATGCTACATACTTTACCAAGAGTAACTTCAATGTTTGCCAATAAAACACTGTAATCATCACATTCTTACTTCCCCTTAAAAGGACCAACATATATATCAATCCTTACTCATTATGACAAACCTGGAAATGTGTTTACAGACCTGCCCCAGGCACTGAAATTAGTCAATAACATTTATAAAGCACCCATTATCTATGAGCTGAATTATAGCATGTGGTAAATTACAATAAAGTAGAATAGAGAAGTCCTATTCTTAAACAATAACAAAATCCATAAAAATATGAACACCAGAAAGGTCAAAAGGTTGCAACTTCATAGAAAGTAACATATATACTGATTCAGTAGAACTGAACTAGTTGCAATACTAATGAAGTGCCATGCACACACACATTTTCTTTCTCCTTTCTGGGTCTTTGTGCATGCCTGGAAAATGTACTCCAGGACATTTTTTTTTTAATATACCTGGTGAGTTTTGTACATGCCTAGAAAACTTCTTCACCTCCCTTTTGCTGAATTCATATGCAGAAATTCTTCTTGAATTCAGTCTGAGTTGAGGTCCTTTCGTTGTGCTCCCAGATGCCCGTTAACAATTCTAAACTTTTCCTTTCACCATGGCTCTTATCACATTATACTATACGTAGAGTAGGCCCCCTTAACCTCAGGGGAATACATTCCAAGATCCTTAGTGGATGCTTGAACCACATACGGTACCAAGCCCAAATGATATCAATCAGAACACGTTTGTGTTCATGTCTTCCACCCACAAATTGAATGTCTTTTACATCTTAACTAAGCAATTATCACACACCATGGCTGTAACTTTTGCAGTCTGAGGTGTGACAGCTACACTAGCACAGATTTCTCTTTCCTTCTTCACAATTTTACAAATAGAAGATATGTTCTTACAGTAGATCTTGGAAACCTCAACATAATTTTCTTTTCTTTCCTTATTAACTCAAAACTTTCATCTTTTCACTTAAAGAAAGCACTTTACAGCTTCTCTCTGGCATATCTGAATTGCCGGCATCATGACTCTTGCATTTTGGGACCATTATTAAGTAACATTAGAGATGAAAACACGCACCAAAATACCATGAAAGTCCCTCTGTTAACTGAGATGGATCCTAAGTGACTAATAGGCATCTACAGTGTGAATAAACTGGATGGACGGATGATTCACATCCTGGGCAGGACAGAATGAGATCTCATCATGCCACTCAGAATGATGCACAATTTTACACTTATTTATTGTTTCTAAAATTTTCCATTCAATATTCTTGGACCACGATGATCATTGAGAACAAATTGTGGAAAGCCAAAGTATAGATTAGGGAAAACTACTGTATTTCTTAATTATTTCTCAGACTGGGCACAGGAGCTCACGCCTGTAATCCCAGCACTTTGGGAGGCTGAGGTGAGTGGACGCTTAAGCCCAAGAGTTCAAGACCACCCTGGTCAACATAGCAAAATCCTGTGTGAACAAACAATACAAAAATTAGCTGGGCATGATGTACAGCTACTCAAATATTAGCTGTGCCTGTAGTACAGCTACTCAAGAGACTGAGGTGAAAGGATTGCTGGAGTCCAGAAGTTTCAGGTTGCAATGAGCTATGATCATACCACTGCATTCTAGCCTGAGTGACAGACTGAGAACCTGTCACTCTCTCTCTTACTTCTGTCTCTCATATGTGCATATATATGTATATAGTCATGTATATGTATATATACATATATATATACATCTCTTTCATATATGTGAGAGATATATTATACACATGTGTGTGTGTATTTCTCTCCTTGCAATCTGTTATGCCAAAGACACTTTAAGTATTCATCATGTTCATGGCACCTAGCCCAGTTCCTAGCACACATTGAGCCTTCAACGAATTTTATGAAAATGAATAAAATTACCATCATCAGAAAGGGTAAATAAAAGAGTCTCAAAGAAAAGAAAGACACAGAGTAGCAAAGAAGATGATAGAAAATTTTCAGGAGGGAAAAGTAACAAATTAAAGCTTAAAAGTGAAAAGTGATGAAGGAAAGTAGGGAGTTTTACCTGCAAGAGCAAAACATTAAGAGTTAGAAGGATATAAGAAATGATGGCAATTATGAGAATTTCCAAAATAAAAGTCAAAACCAGGATAAGAAATGAAAGAGAATACAAAGTTAATACACAATCGTCATGCACTGAATAATGATGTTTCAATCAATGGTGGACTGCAAAAACAAAGGTGGTCCCAAAAGATTATAATGAAGTCAAAAATTTCCTATCACCTAGGGATGCTGTGGCTGTCATAATGTCGTGGCTGTCATAATGTCATAGCTGTCATAACATCATAGCTGTCAAAATGTCTTGCATAAGACATTCCTCACATGTTTTGTGTTGATATTGATATAAAAATAGCTACTAAGCTGTCACTCATGTAAAAGTATAGTACAAGCCCGGCACAGTGACTCATGCCTGTAATCCTAGCACTTTGGGAGGCCATGGCAGGTGGATCACCTGAGGTTCAAGATCAGCCTGGGCAACCTGGTGAAATGCCATCTCTACTAAAACTACTAAAAAACTACAAAAATTAGCTAGGTGTGGTGGCGGGAGCCTGTAGTCCCAGCTACTTGGGAGGCTGAGGCAGGAGAATCACTTGAACCTGGGAGGCAGAGGTTGCAGCGAGTGAGCTGAGATCATGCCACTACACTTCAGCCTGGGCAACAAGGGGAAACTCTGTCTCAAAAAAAAAAAAAAAAAAAAGCATAGCAAATACAATTATGTACAGTACACAATATTTGATAATAAAAACAATGATACTGTGTTATGTATTTAGTATACTATACTTTTATTGTTATTTTATTCTTTTAAAGTTTTTTGTCATTTTTGTTTTTAAAACATGTTATCCTTAATTATTATGGATACACAATGGTTGTACCTATATATGTGGTAAAAGTGATATTTTGGTACAAGAAAATAATGTGTAATGATATTAGCATAATTGGGGTATCAGTCACATCTAGTATTTATAATTTTTGTGTTAAAATCATTACAATTTCACTCTTAATGATTTTGAAATGTACAATAAAGTATTAACTACAGTCACCCTATTGTGCTACCAAACACTAGATCTTATTCCTTCTATCTAACTGTAGTTTTGTACCCATTAACCATCCCGTTTATCCCTTTCTCTCTACTACCTTTCGCATCCTCTAGTAACCTTCATTCTATTCTCTATCTCCACAAGTTCAAATTATTTTTCGTATGTCTCCGTGAGTGAGAACATGCAATATTTATCTTTCTGTGCCTGGTTCATTTCATTTAACATCATGGCCTCCAGTTCCATCCATGTAGCTGCAAAAGATACGATTTCATTCGCTTTTATGGTTGAATAATACTCTATTATGTATAAGTACTATATTTCATTTATTCATTCATCTGTTGGTGGACACTTAGATTGATTCAATATCTTGGCTATTGTAAATAGTGCAGCAATAAACGCAAAAGTTCAAACAAATCTTTGATATTGATTTCCTTTCTTTTGGATATACACCCAGCAGTGAGATAGCTAGACCATATGGTAGTTCTATTTTTGCTTTTTTTGAGGAACTTCCATACTGTTTTCCACAGTGTCTATAATAATTTACATTCCCAATAATAGTTTATGGGGGTTACCCATTCTCCACATCCACACCAGCATCCATTATTGCCAATCTCTTTGATAATAGCCATTTTAACTGGGTTGAGAGGTTACATCATTGTAGGTTTGATTTGCATTTCTCTGATGATTAGTGATGATGAGCATTTTTTCATACACCTGTTGGCTATTTTTATATCTTCTTTTGCAAAATGTCTATTCAGATTTTTGGCCCATTTTTAAAACAGATTATTTTGTATAGCTATTCAGTTTTTACGGCTCTTTATATATTTTGATTATTAATCTTCAGATGAATAGCTTCCAAATATTTTCTCTCATTCTGTAGGTTGTGTCTTCACTTTGTAGATTGTTTCCTTTGCTCTGCAGAAGGTTTTTAATTTGATGTGATCCCATTTGTCTATTTTTGCTTTGGTTGCCTCTGCTTTTGAGGTTTTACTCAAGAAACCTTGCCCAGACCCATTTCCTAGAGCATTTTCCAAAATTTTCTTTTTGCAATTTCATGGTTTAAGATCTTAGGTGTAAGTCTCTCTCTTTTTTGCGGGGGGGGGAGGGGGGGACAGAGTCTCACTCTGTGGCCAGGCTGGAGCACAGTGGTGTGATCTCGGCTCACTGCAGCCTTGCAAGGATTTTCCTGCCTCAGCCTCCCGAGTAGCTGGGACTACAGGCACCCGCCACCATGCCCAGCTTTTTTTTTTTTTTTTTTTTTTTTTTGGTAGAGACTGGTTTCACCATGTTGGCCAGGGTGGTCTCGATTTCCTGACTTCGTGATCTACCCACCTTGGCCTCCCAAAGTGCTGGGATTACAGGCATGAGCCACTGCGCCCTGCCAGATGTAAGTCTTTAATCAATTTTGATTTGATTTTTGAACATGATGAGAGATAAGTATAGTTTAATTTTTATGCATATTGATATCCAGTTTCTCCAGCACCATTCTTTGGAGACTGTCTTTTCCCCAATTTACGTTCTTGGCACCTTTGTCAAAAATCAGTTCGTGGTATATGTATGGATTTATCCCTGGGTTTTGTTTATTCTGTTCCACTGTCTATGCATCCATTTTTATGCCAGTTCCATGCTGTTACTGTACCCTTATAGTATTATTTGAAGTAAGGTAATGTTATGACTCCAGCTTTGTTCTTTCTGATCAGGATAGCTTTGGCTATTCTCAGTCTTCTGTAGTTCTGTATAAATTTTAGGATTGGTTTTTCCATTTCTCTGAAGGATTTCGTTGGTGTTTTCATGCAGATTGCATTGAATTTGTAGATTACTTTGGGTAGTATAGACATTTTAACCATGTTGATTCTTCCAATCTATAAATATGGAATACCTTTCCATGTTTTTGTGTCCTCTTCAATTTCTCTCATCAATATTTTATAGTTTTTTATAGAGATATTTCACTTCTTTAGTTACGTTTATTCCAAGGTATTTAATTTTACCTATAGCTATGGTAAATAGGATTACTTTTTCGGTTTATTTTTAGATAGTTCTTTGCTGACATAGAAATGCCACTGAATTTGTATGTTAACTTTTTGTCCTTCAACTTTACTAAATTTGTTTATCAGTTCCAATTGTTTTTTTGGTGGAGTATTTAGGTTTTTCTAAATATATGGTTATAACATCTGCAAGGAAGGATATTTTTAATTATTTTCCTATTTGGATGCCCTTTATTTCTCTTGTCTAATCGTTCTGGCAAGGACTTCCACTACTAAGTGAAATAAAAGTGGTGAAAGTGGGCATCATTCTCTTGTTCTGGATCTTAGAAAAAAGGCTTTCAGTTTTTCCCATTTGGCATAATACTAGCTGTGGTTCTGTTTTGAAAGGTAGTTATCATGTTGAGGTTTGTTCCTTCTATACCCAAGTTATTTCTAAGAATTTTTATCATGAAGGTATGTTGAATTTTACCAAGTACTTTTTTGGCATCTGTCAAAATGATCATACAGATTTTCTCCTTCATTCTCTTAAAGTAATGTATCACATGATTGATTTGCATACATTGAACCATCCTTGCATCCCTGGGATGAATCCCACTTGTTCTTGATACGTGATTTTTTAAATGTGTTCTTGAATTCAGTTTCCTAATATTTCATTGAGGATTTTGGAATCTATGATCATCAGAAATAGTAGCATGTAGTTATATTTTTTGTTTTTTCTTTGCCTGGTTTTGGTATCAGGATAATACTGGCCTTGTAGAAAGAGTTCGAAATTATTCCCTCCTCCTAAGTTTTTTAAAATAGTTTGAGTAGGACTGGTATTAGTTCTACTTTAAGTGTTTAATAGAATTCTCCAGTGAAGCCATCAGCTCCTCAGCTTTTCCTTAATAGGAGGCTTTTTATTACAGATTTGGTCCCGTTATTTATTATTGGTCTGTTCCAGATATAAATTTATTCATGGTTCAATCCTGGTTAGTTGGACGTGTCTAGGAATTTATCCATTTCTTCTAGGTGTTCCAATTTATTGGCATATAGTTGCTCATAGTATAGTTGCTCCAAACAATCTTTTGAATTTCTTAGCTATCAGTTGTAATGTTTCCTTTTCAACTCTGATTTTATTTATTTAGGTCGTCTCTCTGTTTTTTTTTTTTTTTTTTGGTCTGGCTGAAGTTTTTTTCACTTTTGTTTTTCTATCCCCCAAAACCTTTGTGCTTCCTTGCTTTTATATTGTCTTTGTTTCAATCCCATTTACTTCTGCTCAGATATTTATTATTTCTTTTCTTCTTCTAACACTGAGTTTGGTTGCACTTGCATTTCTCCTTCTTTAAGATGAATCATTAGGTTGTTTATTGGAAGCTGTACTTTTGATGAAGGCATTTATTGCTCTAAGTTTCCCTCTCTTACTACTGCTTTTGCAGTGTCATATTGGTTTTGGTATGTCATGTGTCCATTTTCATTTGCTTCTAGAATTGAAAAAACTTCCTTCTTAACTTCTCTAATGATCCAGTGGTCATTCAGGAGCATAATGTTTAATTTTTATGTGTTTGTAGAGTTTACAAAGTTTCTCTGGTTACAAATTTCTAGTTTAATTCCACTGTAGTCAGAAAAGATACTTGATATAATTTCAGTTTAAAAAAAAAATTAAGACATGTTTAGTGGACTAATGTATGGTCTATCACTGAGAATGTTCCATGTGTTTAGGAGAAGAATGTGCATTCTGCATTTTTTGATGAAATATTATGTAAATGTCTATTAGGTCCACTTGATCTACAAATTAGGTTCCATGTTTATTTGTTGATTTCTTATCTGGATGATATGTCCAATGTTGAAAATGGTGTGTTGAAGTCCTCAGCTATTATTGTACTGGGGCCCCTATCTTTAGCTCCAATAATGTTTGCTTTACGCATCTGGGTGCTCTAGCATTCACAGCATGAATATTTACAATTGTTTAATCCTCCTGCTTAATTTACCTATTTATCATTATACAATATCTTCTTTGTCTCTTCTTACAGTTTTTGTCTTGAAATCTATTTTATCTAACAAATATAATCCTCTTTTTTGTTTTCTATTTGCATTGCATATATTTTCTATCCCTTCATTTTCAGTCTATCTGTGTCTTTATATGTGAGGTGAGTTTCTTGTTGGTAGCATTTAACTGGATCTCGTTTTTGTTTTTAATCTGAAAGGATATTTAATCTAAAAGCAGAAAAAGAGGCAAGTAACATATAAAGGAGCTCTGATATGTCTGGCAGCAGACATCCCAGTGGAAATCTTACAGGATAGGCTAGAGTAGGATGAAATATTCCAAGTGCCGAAGGAAAAAAAAATACTTCCAACCTAGAATATTATATCCAGCACAATTACCCTTCAAACGTGAGGGAGAAATACTTTCCCAGCAAACAAAAGCTGAGGTATTTTGTAAACACCAGGCCTGTGTTACAGAAAATGCTAAGGAAATTCTTCACTCTGAAATAAATGTATGTTAGCAATCAACAATAAATTATCTGAAGGTATAAAAACTCACCGGTAAAGGTAAGTGACAGAGAAATACAAAATACTGTAATGCTTTAAATGTTGTGTGTAAAATACTTATGTCTTTAGTGGGAAGATTAAAAGACAAACCAATCAAAAATAATAGGTACAACAATTTTTAAGAAATAGACAATACAGCAGGACAAGATGTGGAGGTAGGAGGCAATGATAATGATGATCCTAACCTTGTGTAGGCCTAGGCTACTGTGTGTGTTTGCATCTTTTTTTTTTTCTTATTTATTTATTTATTTATTTATTTATTTATTTATTTGAGTCAGAGTCTCACTCTGTCACCCAGGCTGGAGTGCAGTGGCGTGATCTCGGCTCATTGCAACCTCCGCCTCCCAGATTCAAGCAATTCTCCTGCCTTAGCCTCCCGAGTGGCTGGGATTACAGACACCCGCCACCATGTCCAGCTAATTTTTGTACTTTTAGTAGAGACAGGGTTTCACCATGTTGGCAGGACTGGTCTGAAACTCCTGATCTTGTGATCTGCCCTCCTCGGCCTCCCAAAGTGCTGGGCCTACAGGTGTGAGCCACCACCCCCGACACATTTTCATTTTTAACAAAAAAATTGAAAATTTTGGGCCGGGCGCGGTGGCTCACGCCTGTAATCCCTGCACTTTGGGAGGCCGAGGCGGGCGGATCATGAGGTCAGGAGATCGAGACCATCCTGGCTAACACAGTGAAACCCCGTCTCTACTAAAATACAAAAAATTAGCCGGGCGCGGTGGCGGGCGTCTGTAGTCCCAGCTACTCGGGAGGCTGAGGCAGGAGAATGGCGCGAACCCAGGAGGCGGAGCTTGCAGTGAGCTGAGATGGTGCCACTGCACTCCAACCTGGGCGACAGAGTGAAGACTCCGCCTCAAAAAAAAAAAAAAAAAAGAAAAGAAAAGAAAATTTTAAGAAAGTATTAAAAATAGAAAAAAGCATATAGAATAGGAATATACAAAGAGAAAATGTTTTTGTACAGCTGTACAATGTGTTTTAAGCTGAATGTTATTACAAAATAATAATAATAAAAGGTGTGTAAAGTGTAAAAGAGTCAATTAAGATTAACTTATTGTCGATGAAAGAAAAATATGTTTTATAAATGTAGGCTTAAGTTTACAGTGTTTATAAAGTCCATAGTAGTGTACAGTAACATCCTAGTTCTTTGCATTCACTCACCAAACACTTACTGACTCACTCGGAGCAACTTCCAATTCTGCAAGGTCCATTCATGGTAAGGTCCTATACAAATGTACCATTTCTAATCTTTTATGTCATATTTTTCTGTACCTTTTCCATGCTTAGATGTGTTGAAATATACAAATACTTACTATTGTGTTCCAATTGCTTGCAGTATTCAGTATAGTAACAGGCTCTATGGGTTTATAGCCTAGGAACAACAGGCTATACCATATCGACTACATGTTCAATAAGCTATACTGTATAACTTAGGATTGTAGTAAGCTATAACCTCTAGATTTTTATACTCTATAATGTTTGCTCTATGAAGTACACTCTATGATGTTCACACAACAACAAAATAACTTAAGATATGTTTCTCAGAATGTATCCCCATTGTTAAGTGACGCATGACTGTAGTTTAAAACACACACACACACACACACACACACACAACAAAAACATAAAGCATTGGTGAACTTCACTGAAAAGCTGTGAAAATGAAACTGACATAATTATAAAAATTATCATGAAGATTTTCAGAAACTTGAAAGGCTCACAGTGAATGAGTCCTCTATATGCATTTTGAACCATTTCTGTAAAAATTACTGAGTGCATTTTTAAGAAACTTATATGACACAATAGTAAACATTATATTCAACTACATCACCTATTCATGTTTCCAAAAATCCCACTCCTAAGTGATTTCAAAAAGAAAGTGGGCAAAAGAGAATATTTCAAATACTATCATTTATCATTCAGTTGGAGAATATCACTTATAAACTACTCAAGGGAAAGAAACTAATTTTGCAGGTTCAACTTATAAGGTCAGTTACTGAAGTAATTATTATTATTATTTAGTTCTGATTTGCAAAGGAAGACATTTGTGAAAATTTGAAGAAAATTATAAAGTGGTTTTCAAAGCATGAATGTTGGCATTACATGTCGTAAAACATGGAAACTTTGGTATATAAAATGTTACAAATGCATTGAGTTACACAACCTTGGCACTTAATTGTTTTTTAACAAATAGCATAGCACAGGGAGAGCAAAATAACTTGATTGAAACGATAGATTTTAACCATGGATATCATGTAGAGAAAATAAAAGGAGAGTGAAGAAGTAAAAAAAAAAAAAAAAAAAGTAAGAGAAGAGAGTTAGAATACTTATATACATAATCATTCAAGACATTATTAGAGCAAAGATCAAAAATATGTGCTCCACAGAGATCTAGTATGGATCTAGTATGTCAAAAATTCAAAGAGTTGAAGAAAAATTCTATGCTCAGCTACCTGAGTGGGTCTTTGAAATTATAGTTCCAAGAAATAGATAGATGTGCTTTTTTATTTTTTCAAATACATACTCTGATTGGCATTTATTGCATGCATTTTAGAGTAAAGCTAACCTAGTTCCCATCTAGTTCTACTCCAGTTGTTTAAACTGTTTCAGTCTGTTTCATCATCTATAAAATGGTGCTAACTAACAGTTTTTGAAAGAATCAAATGAGATAATATTTAAGTTCAACATAGTGTCAGGCAAGTAATAAGATGGTTTAGTCTCTCACTATCTCACTATCACTCCAACAAAATTTCCCAATCCTGGCCAGCCATCTAAAATCAGACAAACATGTTCAACTGTTGGGAACTAATGGCACACAAAATTTTCTGAGTTTAGCCTGTTTTTAAAAAGTTTATTTCTTGATTAAAATAAAGTCGTCAATAGGATAAGAGTGATAAAGTTTGCAACATGATATTATGAGTTATACGGCACTAGAACCAGGCATTTTATAATATTTTATAGAGCAAATATTCTTCTTTAAATTTGGAACTTTTGTTGGTTGTTTGTATCCAAGAGGTACCAGGTTGGGGATTTTTGATCATGCATGTTTAATACTTGTGAATTCTCCAAGAAATAAGATGTACAGGTAAACTAGGAGAGTAGGGGAAGGCATATACAATATAAGAAAAATGGATAGATACAAATTAAACAAGATTATTTTGTGCTTAGGTATATTGACCCAACATATTGCATCTTCTCTCTTCTGGATCTCAGTGACACCATTAACCCAGCTGCTGTAGACAGAAACTTAGAATTTATCTTTGTTTCCACCATCACATTTTCCACAGAGTCACTAGGTTTGATAAATTCTGTGTCCTAACTATCATTGAACTCTACTGCCTAAACTTTCCATTTCCTCTAGGTAAGGTCATTGTCATCTCTTGCCTGGAAAACAATTCCCTAAATACAATCTTTCTTCTCTCTAATCGATGCTCTCTATATCTGCTATAGTGATCTTCCTAAAACATAGCAATCATGCCAGTTCCCTGCTCACATATGTTCATTGGCCCCACAGCCTACCCAATAATGTCAACATGTTATCAGCAAAATTGTTTATCCTGCTGACTCCTAACCCTTCATTAACATTTAGCTCATTTAACTCCTCTGTAAAGGCTTCTCTGATGTCCCCAAGCATACTTAATATTAGAAATCTAAGAATATATCATATATACATAATTATATTTACTTTTCTATACATGCGATTGTTTTCAAAAGTCAAAAAACATTAAGGCCTACTCAGAGCTTTACATTGAGATTGACTTGTGGATAAAAGTATCCTTTAGATACTACTAACTAAACTTTTAATTCTCTATTATTTTTTTTATGATGCTGCATACAAAACTTTAAGAAAGTTGATATTGTTGGAGAACAAGGAAAATAACTCTTTCAGAGACATAGAGTGATGTCAGCAAGAGGCTAACTAGACTTATTTGGCTCTCAGCCTCTGACAAAAAGGAAACAATACAATAAATAAATAACTGCAACTATTGTTTGACTGCAGTGACTGAGGAAGTATGTTACAAAGCACCATGGAAATGACAAAATCCCTCTGGACCACAGAAACCTAGTATAGCAACATAGAGAGGAGAGCAAAGCATTCTGCCTTGACCACACTATCTCTCCTGCGGGATCAGATTAGAGTCAAGGGGGCTTATTCTTGTAGCAAAAAGGTAAGCTAGAGATCCTTGGTGGTCCCCACCACTGCTGCAGATGTGAGTGGCATGTTTTATTGTTACAGGAGGGTCCTCCAGTCCTCACAGGCCCCAAGTCCACTATGGACAGTTGTTGGGAGTCCATATGGCTACATTGCTCCGGAACAGAAACCCCCATAGTATGCTCTACCCTGGCAACCTAAGCTGATACATCATGGTGCCATCTTGAAACTAGATTCACAAGTGCAATATACCCTGCCCTGGGGGCCAACGGCCACCAACCTCGTGCATTCCTAAGATCCTACTACTTAGTTCCACTAAGTTAACATGCATGCCTGCAGTAGCAATTCCCCTACCTCCTGCAACCTAGGAAGTAATGACCAAGACCCTGATGGCTGAAACCATGAGGCACCCTATCCCCCAGAAAAGCAGGTGGATCTACACAACAGGGAAGTCTCACCCAGAAAACTAGCCCACATGTGCCCACCCCTGGCCCAACAACCTGCTTAGAGGTGGCCTTGCCCCATCAAAATGAGCTCCCACTTAAGTGCTTGACCTGAACACACCCAGCCCTGGCCTGAAAACCTGCATGGAGGTGGTCTTGCTTCGTTGGAGAGAATGTAAAGTTGTCAAGCTTCACATGCACCTGTCCTCAGCATGACAGTCACCAGGGGAAGTGGCCTTGCCCCACCAGAGAGAACCCCAGATAGCCAGCCAGGAGGTGCCCTGCCTTCCCTAGGTAAAAACCTCCCTCAGCTACCTAACTCTCATGTGCCCATCCTTGTCCTGACAGCAGGACTGAAGGTGGCCCCACTCTACTGGAGACAGCCAGGGCAGCCACTCAGCCCATCCTGGCAGGAGAGCCAGCCCAGAGATGGCCCACTTGAACACAGGAAATCCTGCACAACTGCCAGACTCTCATGTGCCTGCCAATGACAAAATAGCCAGTTTGGACGTGGTCCATCTCACTGAAGAGAGTCCTGCACAGCCATTCAGTCAGTCCTTGGCCCAGTGCTTAGGTATATTAACCCAGTGCTTAGGTATATTGACCCAACATATTGTATCTTCTGTCTTCTGGATCTCAGTGATACCATTAACCCAGTTGCTGTAAACAGTAACTTAGAACTCATCTTTGTTTACACCATCACATTTTCCAAAGAGTCACTAGCCTGGAGGCAGCCCCACTCCCCCTGGCCTGGAGGCAGCCCCACTTCCCCACCTACAGAAAGAGCTTTCTGCCTGACAGCCAGCATAGGGGAGGTTTCATACCCTGGAGAGCCTGACATACAAAAAACCCTGAAGACTGCACCAAAAAAAAAAAAAAACCTGTTAGAACTAATAAACAAGTTCATTAAAATTGCAGGATACAAAATCAACACAAAAAAATCAGTAGCATTTCTGTATGCCAATAACAAACTATCTAAAAAAGAAATCAAGAAAATAAACTTAAGGAAATAAAAGATCTCTCCACTGAAAATTATAAAACATTTATTAAATAAATTGAAGAAAATACAAATGAGTGAAGACATATTCAATGTTTATGGACTGGAAGAATTAATATTGTTATAATGCAAATTGCAGCCAAAGAGATCACAGAATTAATGCAATTCCCATCAAAATACCGATGACATTTCACAGAGATAGAAAAATAAATTTAAAAAAAATATGGAACCACAAAGACCTCAAATAGCCAAAGAAATGCTGAACAAATAAAGAACAAAGCTGGAGGTATCACATTCATTACCTCACTTCAAAATATACTACAAGGCTATAGTAACCTAAACATAATGACACTAGCATAAAAATGAAATACATAAACCAATGAAACGAATGGAAGTCCCTGAAATACATTCACCTACCTATAGCCAACTGATTTTCAACACAGGTACCAATAGTGCAAATTGGGGAAAACCCAGTCTCTTCAATAAATTGTGCTGAGAATATGACTAAAACCCTTCTTCCCACCATATACAAAAATCAACTAAAAATAGTTTAAATACATACATGTAAGATCTGAAACTATGAAACTACTAGAAGAAAACATAGGTGAATGCTTTACAACATTGAGAACGGCAAAGGTTTTTAAAATAAGACCTCAAAAGCTCTGCAACAAACGCAAAAATAGACAAACTGAATTACATCAAACTGAAAAGCTTTTGCATAGCAAAGGAAACAAGAGTGAAGAGACAACCTGCAGAATTTGAGAAAATATTAGCAAACTTTACATCTGACATATTGTTAATATCCATAACATATAAAGACTTTAAACAACTCAACAACAAGAAAATAACCCAGTTTTTAAAATCAGCAAAAGACCTTATCACTTTTCAAAAGAAGACATACAAATGTCCAAAGGTAAATGAATAAAAAGCTCAACATCACTATTCATCAGGGAAATGTTAATCAGAATCTCAACAAGATACCACCTGACTCTAGCTAGAATGGCTATTACCAAAAGACAAACAAAAGTGTTGGACAGGATATGGAGAAAAGGGAATGCTTACACATTTTTGTTGGGATTATAGTTTAATAGAGCACGATGAAAAACATTATAGAGGTTCCTCATTAAATTAACAATAGAACTACCATATGTTCTTGCAACCTCATTACTGGGTATATATCCAAAGAGAGTGAAATTAGTATGTTGAAAATATATCTTAACTCCCATGTTTACTGCAGCTCTATTCACAATAGCCAAGACATGGAATCAACTCACATGTCAAACAAAAGATGAATATTTAAAGAAAATATGGTATATATAATCAGTGGAATACTATTTAGCCATAAAAAAGATGAGACACAAAAAGACAAATACTCCATGATCTCACTATTACGTGGAATCTTAAAAAAAAGTTGCTATAATGGAAGCAGGGAGTAGAACACTGGTTAACAGAGACTAGGGAAGGGAGGGGAAGATACGAAGAGATTGGTCAAATGGTACCAGATTACTATTAGGAGAAATAAGTTCTGATGCTCTATTGTACAGTAGGGTGGTGATGATTAACAATAAGGTATAATGTATTACAAAATAGCTCAAAGAGAGGCTTTTGAATGCTCTTATTATACAGAAATGATAAATTCATGAAGTGATAGATATGCTAAATACCCTGATTTGATTATCATATGTATCAATAAATCAAATTGAACCTCATAAATATGATAAATTATGACTTATCAATTAAAATTTAAAAAAATATAAAGAAAGAAACTCAGTAGTAAAGAGTATCCATTAACAAGGAAACAAGATAAGCCATAATTGATGGCAAGGAAAATATTGTAATTTCAATGATCTTTCCACTGCAGTTTTATTAAGTAAATAAGCCAAGGAGCTATATGAATTATTTGTTAACACACACACACACACACACACACACACACACACACACACACAGAAACAGGTGTGTAGGTAAGTTTACATAATTAAGGTATAAATGATTCATATAATAATAACAGACATATAGAGGTGCCAAGTTGGAAGTCAAGTAGAAGTGAAACTAGTGAAACTACAAAGCATTGTAATTATCTGCTGTGAATAACACTATTCCAAATTCTGAAAGAAGTATGTAACAAGATCATTATGACAAGCTTGTAATTGGAGTGTACATTGACATATGTTTTTATGAGGATCCCATGAAATCTTAAATGCCATAATATTTTAACGTAATATCTCAGTTCCTTTCATGTAAGTCCACTGTAAGTTCCAGTAGCACAAAAGTACTTTTCAGACTCGAAAAGTCATATTCTCATACAGTCTCCCAAAAAGAGTGGGACGTGATAGCCATGTAAGCATCATCTGAAGCAAAACATTAAAAAGTTTAAATGTGGCCAGGTGCAGTGGCTCACACCTAAAATCTCAGCACTTTGGGAGGCTGAGGTGAGTGGATCACCTGAGGTCAGGAGCTCGAGACCAGCCTGACCAACACAAAGAAACCCTGTCTCTACTAAAAATACAAAATTAGCCGGGCGTGGTGGCGCATGCCTGTAATCCCAGCTACTCGGGAAGCTGAGGCAGGAGAATTGCTTGAACCCAACAGGCAGAGTTTGTGGTGAGCTGAGATCGCACCATTACACTCCAGCCTGGGCAACAAAAGTGAAACTCCATCTCAAAAAAAAAAAGTTTGAATGTACATTTAACACGATCATGGAAATATAAAATGAAGAGCAATTAAAAGCTTCCCACACATTCACACACATACACAGATATATGACTAATAACATAAAACGATTAACTGTTTAACAAATTCTGGCAAAAACCTCTCAAGAAGAATGCTAAGGAAGACATGAAAGGAGAGAAATATGCATGCTAATGGCCTGATGCAAGCATAGATTGATGAATTTACCATTTTCGGAATTTAACGAAACCTTAAAAATCTACAGATAAAACCCTAGAACACGAAAGTTTAAGAAGAACACTAAGACAATAGGATGATTTCTCTTCATCATTTTTTAAAATGCAATGAAAATGTTCAAATGGTATAACTGGCATACAGAAAAAGTTATTTCCTCAAAACATCTTGAAATAAAATGATCAACCCTGAAAAGAGAAGTGTCCTTTCCAGCCACAGAGTGATCTAATATAGCTCTAATAATGTTTGCGAGTAGAACCGAGTCACTCATGCTGAGAGGTAAAATCTTTTCCCAGTTTCAGCTTCTTCATGATAGCTTTGAAAAAGAAAAAAATTAATGCTAACTGTGATGCAGGAAGATGGCAAATACTAACTAAATGAAAACATTTAACAGCTGTTCATGGGATAACAGCTTTCTCTAACACCTATTGGGAGCCAAATGTACTAAGGTGAAGCTGAGGTAAAAAGTGAGGTTTCTTCTTATCTTCAGAAACATTCTATTCTTTTCACTTAATATTTTAAAATATTAACAAGACATGAACATGTCCAGAATAAACACAGTAACTCTCATAGTAACTTATAATTAACACTACATGGTTTGATTTCAATTCATGAAGTATGAAGAAAAGTAGGTTCCAACAATAACAAATTAACTGTAGGGAATCTGAGAAAAGGATAGTCTATCATTTTGTCTCATTAGGTTTTCTTCGATATTTTATTACTTTTTCTTTTTCTTTTTCTTTTTTCTCTTTCTTCCTTCTTTTCTACTTCTTCTTCTTCTTTTTTTTTTTTTTTTTTTTTTAATAAAGCCAAAGTGGCATAACATGCTTTCCTAAAAAATGAGTCCAGGAGAATGACTTTTGTTCAACCTCATAATGGGCCACTACTTTCTACTGTGAATGTTTTCTTTCTGAAAGCTCCACTTCTATTTTCCTGCTGACTACCTGCCAGCTAGTATTGTTAAAGAAAAGATGAAGGATTAAAGTATCCCGCCTTCCCCCAAGCAGCTAGTTCTTAAAATAGACTTTTCTGTAAAGTCAGTGGCTGCTGTCTTTCCTATCTTGGCCAGATTTACAAAAGGAGAAAATAAAGACAGAGAACAAATGAAGAAAGAGTGATAAACATAGCTTCTCTGGATCATTTTTCAAGATAATAGGCTGAATGGGGAGATACCTATGACATTTAAAAAAATCCCAGGATGACACTGAAAAATACGGTGTCTGACTCTCTTGGGCAATGAGGAGCTCACAACATGTGAACAACTTTAAGAAAAAGCACATCTAAAAATACAGACAAAAATGCCTGTGCTAAAGCTGACTTTAAATATTTATCCCATATATCCTTCAAATCTTTTTTCTAAAATATTTTAGTCTCCCTACATTTTAAGGTATCAATTAATTTTTATTTCCTTAACATTTTAAAAACTATAGCGGGCAAACATGATCCTATCTCCTGACTCTTAGGGCGCACATTTAAAGTACTTCCTAGTTGTTGGTGTTAGATATGCCAGATTCATAAGTGTTCAATAAATATTTGATAACAGAATAATGAAAAATATCACAATTATATTTCCTATTTCTCCCAAAGCATTTGCAATAAAATTAAGAAAGGGCATAAGTGAGATTATTAATTTTGAAGTATTTCTAGTATTCTTTCTTCCTTCTTCCACAGTCTTATATATTACCAGATTTCCAGTTTGAGAGAGCTGCTAATTTCTTTTCTTTTCCTAAAAACTAAGAAAACTCATGATTTACCCCTGAATTGGTAGTCAATCTAAAATTATAATATTTAAAGTTCACAGTAGTTAAAAGAAATTAACTGAGATCGAATTATTACTACTGGCCTCTAATGAAATTAAAAAGTTAAAATTTCATCAAAGATGAAATCAAGACCCTTGGAAGGCAAATTAAATTGAAAAATTTTAAGACCATTTTCTACTTTCTCGTTCAATGGTCATTTTATAACATCACAAATTCTGGACTTATTTGCTCTCAGCTACTTTTGTTTTTGTGGACAATTTTTATAAAATATAAAGTGATGGGATATTCATTTCCTAGTTCATTACTGGGTCTAATCCACTGTTCCATCCTGCTAACTTCAGGTGGCTCATCTAGCCTCTGAAACATTTCAACATATTACTTTTGTCTTTTTAATAATCAAGTCAGTAGGGCTTTTCTACTAATTTCTACACACAAGTCTTCTAATGAAAATATACAAATTTTATAAATAGTAAATCCTTACCATCAAATTTAGCATATTAGAACTGATCACTTGAATTTCAAATTGTTAATGAACTTTATTGAGCAGTTAATTTCCAAATTAAGTTTGAAAATCTTATGTTATATAAAGAAACTTATATGTAGCAATGTAAGAAAACAATTTTTTAAAATGTTTACCATACTCTCTTTCACAGGTAATGGGAATAAAAAGGCATGCAATCTTATTCTTTATTGAGGTAACCCTTATTTCAATAGAAAAAAAAAATAATAATTTTCAGTGCTTTGTTAGATGAGTTTTGATACATGTATCCACCCTTGTAATTACTACAACATTCAAGATATACAACATTTCCATCACCCTAGAAAACTATCTTGTGCCCTTCTGCACTTAATTCTTTCCCCCACCCCAACTCTGGCCCAAGTCAACACTGATATCCCTTCTGCCACATTCTGTATTAGTTTTCTCTTTTCTGGAATTTTATATGAGTGGAATCATACCATATGTGCTCTTTTATCCCACAGTTTGTCAGAAATCTGAGAATGACTTAGCTGGGTAACTCTGGCTAGGAGTCTGTCATGAGGTTACAGTTAAGATATTGCCAGGATTGCAGTTATATGAAGGCTTGACAAGGGCTGAAGGATATGCTTCCAACATTAGCTGAGAGCTTCAGTCCTTGGTTGGCTATTGATTGGAGACTTCTATTCTTAGTCACATGGACCTCTCCAATGAGCTGCTTCAGTGCCCTTTAAGACAGGCAAACACCTTCCTCCAGAGTGCACTATCAAAGAGAAGATGCAGGAGGAGTCCACAATGCCTTTTATGACCTGATCTTCAAATCACATATTCATGTTACTGCATTAATATATTCATTAGAATGAGCCACCAAGTCCAGCTTACACTCAAGAAGAGTAAGGATGGATTAAGCTTCATTTATTGAATTAAGGAGTATTTTTATAAACCGTGAAAATATTTTTAAACAACCACGTAAGTGTTGGGCTACTATGAATAAAGTTCCTATGAACATTCATGCAAAAGAGTTTTGGGGTTTGTTTTTTGTTTTATTTTCCAAATATATATTTATATTTACTTTGGGTAGATACATAGGAGTGGAATTGTGGGATCATACGATGAAAGTATGTTTCTAATTATAATAAACTGTCAAATGCACGACCAAGGTGGTTGTACTATTTTAGAATTCCACCAGTAATTGATGAGAATTCCTATTGTTTGACATCCTTACTAACAGTTGGTATTGTCAATCTTTTCAATTTTATTCATTCTAATAGGTGCGTTAGTGTATCTCATAAGAGTTCTTCATATAGTAAAATACAAATCCTTTGTCAAATACAAATACTGTGTATATTTTCTCCTAGTCTACAGATTGCCTACTCAGTTTTTAATGGCATATTTTAAAAAGCAGAAGTTCTTGATCTTTTTTTCCCATAGATCATTGGCGGACAAGCGGTGTTTGGTTACATGAGTAAGTTCTTTAGTGGTGATTTGTGAGATTGCGGTGCACCCATCACCTGAGCAGTATACGCTGCACCCAATTTGTATTATTTTATCCCTCACCCCCTTCCCATCCTCCTCCCCTGAGTCCCCAAAGTCCATTATGTCATTCTTATGCCTTTGCATCTTTATAGCTTAGCTCCTACTTATAAGTGAGAACATACGATGTTGGGTTTTCCATTCCTGAGTTACTTTACTTAGAATAATAGTCTCCAATCACATCCAAGTTTCCATGAATGCATTAGTTCTTTCTGTTTTGTGGCTGAGGAGTATTCAATCATATATATACACACACACACATATATATGTATACATGCATATATGTATATATACACACACATACATATGTATACATGCGCCAGGCGCTGTGGCTCAAGCCTGTAATCCCAGCACTTTGGGAGGCCGAGACGGGCGGATCACGAGGTCAGGAGATCGAGACCATCCTGGCTAACACGGTGAAACCCCGTCTCTACTAAAAATACAAAAAAACTAGCCGGGCGAGGTGGCGGGCACCTGTAGTCCCAGCTACTCGGGAGGCTGAGGCAGGAGAATGGCGTGAACCCGGGAGGCGGAGCTTGCAGTGAGCCCAGATCGCACCACTGCACTCCAGCCCGGGAGACAGAGCGAGACTCCGTCTCAAAAAAAAAACAAAAAACAAAAACAAAACAAAAAACAAACAAAAAATATATGTATACATGCATATATGTATATATACACACATATATATACACAAACACATATATAACACACATATATACATATATATGTATCACAGTTTCTTTATCCACTCATTGATGGACGGGCATTTGGGTTGGTTCCACATTTTTGCAATTACGAATTGTGCTGCTATAAAAATGCATGTGCAAGTATCTTTTTCATATAATGACTTCTTTTCCTCTGGGTAGATACCCAGTAGTGGGATTGCTGGATCAAATGGTAGTTCTACTTTTACTTCTTTAAGGAATCTTCACACTGTTTTCCATAATGGTTTGTACTAGTTTACATTCCTACCTTCACTGTAGAAGTGTTCCCTGTTCACCACATCCACATGAAAATCTATTTTTTTTTTTTTAATGGTCATTCTTGCAGGAGTAAGGTGGTATCACATTGTGGTTTAGATTTGCATTTCCTTGATAATTAGTGTATGCTGAGCATTTCTTTCATGTTTGATGACCATTTCTATATCTTCTTTCGAGAATTGTCTATTCATGTCCTTAGCCCACTTTTTGATGGGATTATTTGTTTTTTCTTACTGATTTTTTTTTTTGAGTTAGTTGTAGATTCTTGATATTAGTCCTTTGTCAGACGTATAGATTGTGAAGATTTTCTCTCACTCTGTGGGTTGTCTGTTTACTCTGCTGACTGTTCTTTTTGCCTTGCAAAAGCTCTTTAATTAAGTCCCAGCTGTTTATCTTTGTTTTTATTGTATTTGCTTTCGGGTTCTTGTTCATGAAATCTTTCCCTAAGCCAATCTCTAGAAAGGTTTCCCCAATGATTTCTTCTAGAGTTTTTATAGTTTCAAGTCTTAGATTTAAGTCCTTGATCAATCTTGAGTTGATTTTTGTATAAGGTGAGAGAACAGAATCCAGTTTCATTTTCCTACATATGGCTAGCCAATTATCCCAGAACAATTTGTTGAATAGGGTGTCATTCGCCCACTTTATGTTTTTGTTTGCTTTGTCAAAGATCGGTTGGCTGTAAGTATTTGGGTTTATTTCTAGGTTATCTATTCTGTTCTATTGTTGTACATGCCTATTTTTATAACAGTACCATTCCGTTTTGGTGACAATGACCTTATAGTAGTTGGAAATAAGGTAATGTGATGCCTTCAGATTTGTTCTTTTTGCTTTGTTCTTGCTTTGGCTATGCGGGCTCTCTTTTGGTTCCATATGAATTTTGGGATTGCTTTTTCTAATTCTGTGAAGAATGGTGGTGGTGTTGATCGGTATAGCATTGAATTTGTAGATTGTATTTTGCAGTATGCTCATTTTCACTATAATGATTCTACCCATCCATGAGCTTGGGATGTGTTTCCATTTGTTTGTGTTGTCTATGATTTCTTTCAGCAGTGTTTTGTAGTATCCTTTGTAGAGGTTTTTCACCTCCTTGGTTAGGTATAGTCCTAAGTATTTTATTTTTTGCAGCTATTGTAAAAGGGGTTGAGTTCTTGATTTGATTCTCCAATCGGTCACTTTGGTGTATAGAAGAGTCACTGAGTTGTGTACATTAATTTTGTATCTGAAAACTTTGATGAATTATTTTTATCAGTTCCTGGAGCTTTCTGGAGTAGTGTTTAGAGTTTTCTAGGTAAACAATCATATCATCAGCAGACAGCAACAGTTTGACTTCCTCTTTACTGATTTGGATGCCCTTTATTTCTTTCTCTTGTCTGATTGCTCTGTATGGAAGTCCTACTTCCAGTACTATGCTGGAGAGGAGTGGGGAGACAGGGCATCCTTGTCTTGTTCCATTTCTCACAGGGAATGATTTCAACTTTTCCCCATTCAGTATTATGCTGGCCATGGGTCTGTCACAGATGGTTTCTATTACTTTGAGGTATATCCCTTGTATGCCGATTTTGCCGAAAGTTTTAATCATAAAGGGATGCTGGATTTTGTCAAAGGATTTGTCTGCATCTATTGAGATGATGATGTGATTTTTGTTTTTAATGCTGTTTATATGGTGTATCACATTTATTGACTTACATATGTTAAACCATCCCTGCATCCCTGCTATGAAACCCACTGGATCATGGTGGATTATCTTTTTGACACGTTGTTGGATTCTGTTAGCTAGTATTTTGTTAAGGATTTCAGCGGCTGTATTCATCAGAGATACTGGTCTCTAGTATTATTATTATTATTATTGGTTATGTCCTTTCCTGGTTTTGATATTAGGGTGATACAGTATTCATAGAATGATTTAGGGAAGTTTCCCTCTTTCTCTGTCTTGTGGAATAGTGTCAATAGGATTGGCACCAATTCTTCTTTGACTGTCTGGTAGAATTCTGCTGTGAATCTATCTGGTCCTGGACTTCTTCATGTTGGTAATTTTTGGGTGGTGTTTTGTTTTTGCTTTTGTTTTGAGACAGAGTCTCGCTCCATCACCCAGGCTGGAGTGCAGTGGTGTGATATCGGCCCACTGCAACCTCTGCCTCCCAGGTTCAAGCAATTCTCCTGTCTCAGCCTCCCGAGTAGCTGGGATTACACATGCCCACTACCACACCCGGCTAATTTCTGTATGTTTAGTAGAGATGGTGCTTCACCATGTTGGCCAGACTGGTCTCGAACTCCTGTCCTCAGGTGATCTGCCCGCCTTGGACTCCCAAAGTGCTGGGATTACAGGCATGAGCCACCATGCCCGACCGGTAGTTTTTTTAATTACCATTTCAATCTCACTGCTTGTTATTGGTCTGTTTAGGGTATCTGATTTTTCCTGATTTAAGCTAGAAAGGTTGTATCTTTCCAGAAATTTATCCACCTCCTCTAGGTATTCTAGTTTATGTGCATAACAGTGTTCATAGTAGCCTTGAATGATCTTTTGTATTTCTGTGATGTCAGTTGTAATCTCTACCGTTTCATTTCTAACTCAGCTTATTTGAATTTTCTCTTGGCTTTTCTTGGTTAATCTTGCTAATGTCTTTCAATTGTATTTATCTTTTCAAAGAACCAGCTTTTTGTTTCATTTCTCTTTTGTATTTGTTTCTTTTTTCAGTTTCATTTAGTTCTGCTCTGATAGTGGCTCTTTCCTTTCTTCTGCTGGGTTTGGGTTTGGTTTGTTCTTGTTTCTCTAGTTCTTTGAAGTTTGACCTCAGATTGTCTGTGTTCTTTCAGATTTCTTAATGTAGGCATTTAAGGTTATGAATGTTCCTCTTAGCACCACCTTTGCTGTATGCCAGAGATAGGTTGTGTCACCTATCAGTTGTTTTACTTTTTTTCTGTGGCTTATGTAATATAGATTTGCTAAACCATAGGTCGCAAAAAATATTTCCCTATTTTCTTCTAGATGTTTTACACTTTAAACTTTACCCAAGCTAAATTTTGTGCGTCAGATGTGGTAAGGATTGAATTACTAAAAATCTATTTGTTTATTTATTTTGCCCTTTAAATAATTTTTAATTGTGATAAAATATACATAACATAAAATTTACCCTCTTAAGCATTAACTGCATAGTTCAATAGTATTAAGCACATTCACATTGTTGTGCAAATAATCTCCAGAACATTTTCATCTTGTGAAACTGAAACTCTATACGCATTAAACAACTCACCATTTTTCCCTTCCCTCACCCTACAGTAACACCCTTCTGCTTTCTAGCTCTATAAATTTGACTAATCTAGGTACCTATGTAAGTGGAATCATACAGGGTCTATTTTTTGTGACTAGCTTATTTCACTTAGCATAATGACCACAAGGTTCATCCCTGTTGCAGCATGTTTCAGAATTTTTCTTCCTTTTTAAGCCTGAATGATTTTCCACTGTATACAATGCTTATCTATTCATCCATCAGTAGACTTTTGAGTTGCTTCCACATTTTGCTATTGTGAATAACGCTGCTATGAACAGGAGTGTACAAAGATCTCAAGGCCTCACTTTCACTTATTTTAAGTATATAACCAGAAGCAAAATCTTTTAATCATATGGTAAGTCTGTTTAAATTTTGTTTAGTAAGCACCATATCATTTTCTGTAATGACAGCATCGTTTTAAATTTCTACCATTAGTACACAAGAGTTCCAATTGTTCTACATTTTAACCAAAACTTGTTATTTGCTATTTTTCTGATATCAGCCATCTGAATGGGTATGAATAATACCTCGTGGTTGTTTTGATTTGGATTTCCCTGATTATTAGGGATGTTGAGTATCTTTTTGCATCTTGTTGGTCATTTGTATATCTTCTTTAAGAAGTATCTATTCAACTCATTTGCACGTTTTAAAAATCAGATTGTTTGGTGGTTTTCTATTTTTAAGTTGGAGAAGTTGTGTATATATTCTAGATATTAACCTCTGATCAGATATATGATTTACAAATATCTCTTCCTATTCTGTAGGTAGCCTTTTCACCCTGCTAATTGTATCCCTTGATACACAGAACATTATATTTTTGATACAGTACAATTTATTTTTACTTGTATTGCTTGTATTCTTGTTGTCATATGCAAAAATTCATAGCTAAATCAAATGTCAGAAAGCATCTCCCTATGTTTTCTTCTAAGAGATTTATAGTTTTAGGTGGTTATATTTAAGCCTTTGATCCATTTCAAGTTAATTTTTTTTTAATATGGTATAAGGTAAGGGTACAACGTCTTTTGCATGTGGATATCTAGTTTTTCTAGCAGCATTTGTTGAAAAGACTGTCTTTTCCCCATTAAATAGTAAGAACTGAATTTTATTTCTTTCCATGTGGATATCCAATAGTTCCAGCACTATTGTTTTTCCTTGTTATTTTTGAAGTTTTGAGAAAAACAATTCACTATATATGTGTGCATTTATTTATGCACTTTCTAATTTGTTCCATGGGTCTATATGTTTACAAATACCACGTTATTTTGATTATTCTAGTCCTATAGTATGTACTAAAATTAGACAGTATAAGTTTCCAAATTTCTTTGCATTTTTAAATTTTTTAAAATTTCATTTTTTGGACTATTCTAGAAATTTCACATTTACATACAAATTTTAAAATCAACTTGCCATTTTTTATTAAAAGAATTCTTTCATAGATTTTATAGTGATTAAATGAAATCTAAAGATCGATTTAAGACAAATTAATACTTCAAAATATTGTCTTCTAATCAATAAATATGGCATATCTCTTCATTTATTTATATCCTCTTCAATTTCTCTCTGAAATATTTTATAAACTTCTATATATGAGTCATATATTTTTTCTTAAATTTGTCTCAAAGGACTATATGACCGAATGATTTTGTAAGTGGTGTTATTTTTAGAACTTGTTTTTTATAGTATTTTACTAGTATATAAGATACAATTGACTTCTTGTATATTAAACTTAGATCTTGTGACTGCTAAATTTGCTTAGTAGTTCTAGTAGCTTTTAGTATATTTATTTGGATTTTCTACATATTGGAACATGACACTTGAAAATTACAAGTTTACATGCTTCTTTTCAAACTCTATTCCTTTAATTCATGTTTTCTTGCTTTACTACAATGCTAGAATGTCCATTACAATGTTGAGCAGAAATTGAGAGAGTAGACATTTTGTCCTATTCCAAATCTTGGGGAGAAAGCATTTAGTTTTTACCCTTAGGTAAGATGTTTACTCTAGGTTTATGTAGATGCCCATATTCAAAGTGAGGAAATAATCTTTTTCAATTTTGGTGTGATATTCAGTATGATAAATGGGCATTACATTTTGGCAAATCTCTTTTGCTCTTCTGTTTAGATGATTATATAGTTGTCCTCATTTACTCTCTCAATATACATTGTAAATTAAATTGATTTTCAGGTGTTAAATGAAACTTGCATTTGGGAATAAATCCTGCCTTTATCATGTCACACCTTTTTTATATATAGCTGGATTGAATTTGACAGTATTTTCTTAATGATATTTATGTCCAGATTTATGATACATACAAAGGTATAGTTTTTTTTTCTGATAGTTCTTTTTATTTGTCTAGTTTTATTTTTAATCAAGGCAATACTGGCTTCATAATATACGTGGGCAAGTTTTTCCTCTTCCTTTATTTTCCAAGAAGATTTGTGCAGAACTGATATTTCATTCTTAAATGTATGATACAATTTGCTAGTGAAGTCATCTAAGACTGGAGTTTCCTACATGGAATGTTTTTTAACTACAAATTTGCTTTGCTTAACTATAATAGGGTTATTAAGTTTTTCTTTCTCTTTATGAGTCAATATTGATAGTATGCATCCTTCAGAAATTTGTCCATTTCATCTGAGATTTTCAATGAATTGAAAAAAAAAAAAGCTGTTACTCTTCAGAGACCTAGCAGACTCAAAAAGTGGGCAAAGGATATGAACAGACATTTCTCAAAAGAAGACATTCATACAGCCAACAGACACATAAAAAATGCTCATCATCACTGGCCACCAGAAATGGCCAAATCAAAACCACAATGAGATACCATCTCACACCGGTTAGAATGGCAATCATTAAAAAGTCAGGAAACAACAGGTGCTGGAGAGGATGTGGAGAAATAGGAACACTTTTACACTGTTGGTGGGATTGTAAACTAGTTCAACCATTGTGGAAAACAGTATGGCGATTCCTCAAAGATCTAGAACTAGATGTACCATGTGACCCAGCCATCCCATTACTGGGTATATACCCAAAGGATTATAAATCATGCTGCTATAAAGACACATGCACACGTATGTTTATTGTGGCACTATTCACAATAGCAAAGACTTGGAATCAACCCAAATGTCCATCAGTGACAGACTGGATTAAGAAAATGTGGCACATATACACCATGGAATACTATGCAGCCATAAAAAAGGATGAGTTTGTGTCCTTTGTAGGGACATGGATGCAGCTGGAAACCATCATTCTTAGCAAAGTATCACAAGAACAGAAAACCAAACACCGCATGTTCTCACTCATAGGTGGGAACTGAACAATGAGATCACTTGGACTCGGGAAGGGGAACATCACACACCGGGGCCTATCATGGGGAGGGGGGAGGGGGGAGGGATTGCATTGGGAGTTATACCTGATGTAAATGACGAGTTGATGGGTGCTGACGAGTTGATGGGTGCAGCACAGCAACATGGCACAAGTATACATATGTAACAAACTTGCACGTTATGCACATGTACCCTAGAACTTAAAGTATAATAATAATAAAAAATAAATAAATAAATAAATAATAAAATAAAATAAAAAAAGAAAATGAACCTGACATTTCTCATTCTTTATTAAACAACCAAAGTTATCTTCTTATTATATAGATATGATCATTTTAAAATACATACAGAAAGGAGTAGAACTTATATAACAAATGATTTTATTCTCAGAAATAGTATTAACTTTTAAAATTAAATAGACAATCTTTAAAAGTTAATACTGTTTCTGAGAATGGAAGAAAGTGAAGGAAGAGGGGTAGAATGGGTAGACATAGATATAATACAGATGTAGAGAGATGTAGATGTAGAAACATAGTCATAGGGGTAGGCATGAATAGAAACATAAATGCTAATATACATTGGATTTTGAAACATGTTAAATTACACAGTGACAACTTTTTTGCTGGGCTTAGAAGCAGGGAAATGTGGATTTAGGTCCCACCCACTACTTGCTTTCAGTGTGACCTTGAACAAATTAGCTCACTTCTCTAAGTTTCAATTCTTTCTTTAAAACAGGTAATATTGGCTGAGCATGGTGGCTCACACCTGTAATCCCAGCACTTTGGGAGCCTGAGGAGGGCGGATCCCAAGGTCAGGAGATCGAGACCATCCTGGCTAACACGGTGAAACCCTGTCTCTACTAAAAAATGCAAAAACAAAATTAGCCAGATATGGTGGCGGGTACCTGTAGTCCCAGCTACTCGGGAGGCTGAGGCAGGAGAATGGCGTGAACCTGGGAGGTGGAGTTTGCAGTGAGCCGAGATCATGCCACTGCACTCCAGCCTGGGTGACAGAGTGAGACTGTCTCAAAAAAAAAAAAAAAAAAAAAAAGGTAATACCTGAACCTCTTTGTATGGTTGAGATAATAGTTCAATATGTAACTCAGGGCCTGATGATAGTAGGCAATCAATAAAATTTGAGTATAATGATTAGCATTTTTCTTTTATTGTTACTACAAGGTTCACAAAATATTATAATCACAGTTTTTGGAGTGTTTTCCCAAATCACAGTGATCCTCCCTTATCTATCGATGTAGAGCATTTTGTTCTACATCATACAGCTGATCCCGCAGTTTAATTGACTGGACCCATATATACATGTAGCTTCAGCTAGGGAAGTCAGAGTTTTGCACCCTGGAATTTTGATTTGGGTCTGAGACAAGCATAGGTTTATAACATGTAAATTCAGGAGCTATGTGCATAACCATGTTTATCTAAGAGTTCAGGAACCATAAAGCAGCTATTCAAAGAAGAGAGACTAATTAAGCTGATTTGTAGGAATATACAGAGATAAGAAATGAACTTAGTTTGGCTTACTCATGGTTTTTTCTTTTTTTTGTTTGTTTCAGTCTCTCTGAAGGCCTAGCCTTTATTCCATGATACAGCAACTTAATCTTATGTATCAGAATAGATAGACTATTTCTGCCTCAATTAATGTGAGAACAACACCTCTATGATGCTAAGTAATTAAATTTATAAGAAAATAATTTGAAAGCCTGTTTTCTAACTCTCAGACACCTTCATATGACCAATGATATTGATATTAATCAGGGCGAGTATAAGAAAACATTTGGGGAAGGAACTGAAGAACAACTTTCTTTGTAGAGAGCCACTGCTCTGCTGTAAGACCAATCCATCTTTTGGGGAGAAGACTGAGAGAATCTTTGTTTTGTTTTGTTGTATTGTGTTGTTGTATTGTGTTGTGTTGTGTGTGGTTGGTTAGCTGGTTTTAGAGACAAGGTCTTTCTCTGTCACCCAGGCTGAAGAGCATTCCACTCCTGGGCTCAAGCTATCCTTTGGCCCTAACCCCCCAAGTAGCTGGGACTACAGGTGTGAGCCACCATGCCTAGCTAATTTTTAATTTTTTGTAGACCCAGGCTTATCTCAAACTCCTGGCCTCAAGCGATCCTCTTGCTTCATTCAGCCTCCCAAAGCACTGAAATTACAGGCATGAGCATAGCACCCAGCCAGGTAATAACTCTGAGTCCCATGCCTGGGAAGATGGACTTTAAGGGGACCATATGAAAAGCTTTGGAATATAAAATATGTTTGCTACAATTGGAAGGTAAAACGGTAGGCTCTTGGTTCATATCCAGTAAAGCTTAATCTCCAGTAAATCTATAAGGCTGGATTTTAAAGTATTTGGTGAGTTATTGTAGGCTGTATAATGACTCCTAAAATGTCCATATCCTAATCCATTGAACCTGTATACTTATTATGTTATATGGCAAGAGAGACATAAAGTTGCATATGCAATTAAAATTATTAATCAGGTGACACTGAGATGGAGAAATTACCTGGGATTATCCTACCGGGCCCAATCTAATGACCCGAATCTAACAGTACAAGATGAACAGACATCAAAAAGGGTCAGAGAGAAGTGATGTGAAACAGACTTGCTTTGATGTTGTTTGTTTTGAAGATGGAAGGAGAAGCCACAAGTCAATAAATGTGGCAAAAAGTCAAGAAAATACTCTCCCCTCCACGCTTTCAGGAAGGAACACAGTCCTGCCAACAACACCTAGACCTTAACCCACTGAGACCCATGTGGGAATTCTGACCTATAGAACTGTAAGAAAATGTTTGTTTCGCTTTAAGCCACCAAGTTTGTGGTAATTTGTTACAGTACAAATACAAAACTAATATACCAGTACATTCTAATTACGGAACTGAAATTATGTTTATGACTTAAAGTTACTGCAAGACTATTCTATTAGGTGAGAAAAAAAGTGAGTGAGAAGCAAAGTCATGACATCCTCTAGGATTTTCATCCAAGGAAGAGGAAGATTGAACTTATGAAGTTTAAAACGGGCAATAAAAAATAAATAAATACATTTTAGGCTATGAACACATCATGAATGATTCTTATTCAATCTACTAGTTATAATAAGACTGATTTTATTAATTTCTTAATTAATTTGGGCTAAAGTTAGTTGGAACTGGTTTTGTTATTTATAACCAAAGAGTTTTAATAACTAGAATTATTAAGGATAATTATTCTAACAATAGGTAAAAGTGGCCTCAGGCAGTGATATCTGAACACCATACTCCTAGAATGGAAATGCTATCTAGGACTTCTGAATCTAAGTGCAAAACAAAATGATTTATTTTTCTTTTTTAAACAAAAATAAACCATAAAACATGCTATAAGGACTATCTGATTTTATTCTTACAAAAACCCTAAGGAAGTCAGAACTATTTTATACACTGAGAAAACTGATATTCAATAAAGTTAAGTCATTTTGCCAAGGTCCTAAGAGATGGAATTGGCATTCAAATCCAAGTATTTCTGGCACTAAAGATCTATGTGCTATTCATTCATTCAGGAAATGTTTACTGATTACTTATTATGTACCAGACAGTGGAGTAACTAGCTTGCCAACATTTAACGGGGCCTCACTATGTGTCAAGTAATTTGAGTATATTAATCCATATAATCCCTGTTCTATTACTATGCCCATTTTACAGATGATATACAAAAAAAAAAAAGGTAAAAAGAAACTTGTCTGAGGTTTTGCAAATAACAGAGCCAAAATTCAAAACAAACATGCTAGCTCTTAGTGATGTTTAACCATTTATCTCTACTGCCACCTGTCCTAGGTGCTGAATATACAGACATAGCCCACATTCTTACAAGGTTATTTTCTAGCTGGAAAGACAGATTAGAACAAAGTAAACAATCAAATAAGTAAGTACTCATTGCAATACGGTTTTGTAAGGAAAGAACAGGATGTGACATGAAAGACTAAAGAGATGTCAAAAGATGTTTCATTTTGTTTTTTGTTTGATTTTGTTTTTTGCTTGTTGTTGTTTTTGAGATGGAGTCTTGCTGTGTCACCCAGGCTGGAGTGCAGTGGTGCCATCTTGGCTCACTGCAAGCTCTGCCTCCCAGGTTCACGCCATTCTCCTGTCTCAGCCTCCTAAGTAGCTGGAACTACAGGCACCCACACCACACCCGGCTAATTTTTGTATTTTTAGTAGAGACAGGGTTTTACCGTGTTAGCCAGGATCGTCTCGATCTTCTGTCCTTGTGATCCGCCCACCTTGGACTCCCAAAGTGCTGGGATTAAAGGTGTGAGCCACCACGCCCAGACCTTCAAAAGATGTTTAAGGAAGTAACAATTAAACAGAGAGATAAAATTTGAGGGGTCAGACACAGGAATGCTTGAGGAATAGCGAAGAAAGCATACTGGGTGTGATGATTAATGTAATTCTGTGTGTCAACTTGGCTGGATTAACGGATGCCCAGATAGCTGGCAAAACATTATTTCTAGGTATATGTGTGTGGGTATTTCTGGAACAGACTGGCATTTGTATCAGTACACTGAGTAAGGAAGATCCACCCTCACCAATGTGGGTAGGAATCATACATTCCATCCAGGGCCTAGATAGGACAAAGAGGCAGAGAAAGGGCAAATTCTCTCTCTCTCCTTAGGCTGAGAGGTCCATCTTCTTAACTTGGACATGGGAGCTCCTACTTCTTGGGTCTTTTCTCTCTAGGACTTATACCAGCACCCTGACTTAGCCCAAGTTATCAGGCCTTATACCTTGCACTGGGAATTACTCTATGCCTCCTCCGGCCCTCAGGGCTTAAGATGCAAACTGAATTACACTGCCAGCCTTCTTGAGTCTCTAGCTTGCAGGTAGTATATCAAGAGACTTCTTAGCTTCCATCATGTGTGCCAATTCCTAGAATTATTCTCCTTTTATAAATATCTGTACATATCCTACTGGTTCTGTTTTTCTGGAAAATAATACACTGGGCAACATGAGAGAAAGCCTAGAGATAAAAAAGAACTTGGTCCTTTCTTGAAATTGAAAAAAGTCGAGTGTGTTTAAATCAAAGCTGTAAAGTAGAATTACACATTCAGAATTGCAGTGAACAGATTTAAAATTTGGCCTTTATTTCTTTAATTACTGCTTGAAATAAAATTTATTCAGTTAAAAGTCTTATTTTCATGATGAGTTACATATGTCATAAAATAAATCATTTCCAGTATCCTCTATTTATGTGTTTGTAGGAACAGTATGGCCATTTTGTCCCATAAGTGACCAAAGCACAGGCATAATGAATGTCAGTTCTTCCAGTTGCAGAACCAAAGGCCACACAGCACAAGTAATCACTAGGTGGTTCACTTAATGAATTATCTCCTAATTTACTGACTTATCTAGTCAGTTTTAGCTGCTGGTTAATAAACTAAACTAACTTTATTATATTCATTGTTGGTTACAACTCAAATCACTTATGTTGATGCATGATATAAAATCTTGTAAATACCTATAGGTGGATGTGTATAACTCAAAAATTCACAAAGTAACCAGTCATATCCTCTCGTATATTTGGAATGTGATATATTTTGTACAGTTTAGAACGTCCTTTATTTGATTATATGCCAATGTAGTGCTTAAATTCACAATCGAAATCAGAATATTCATCAGAAATTTTGGGAAAGAAAATAATTATCAGTTGCATTCTATTGTTAGCAAGGGCAATCATGTAAACATACACTTCGAATATCTTCTTTCAATAAATTATTACAAATAAAATAATTCCTTGTATCTAATATTTAATAAATTAAAATGTTAAATTTTATATAGGCACCCTTTTCCAGTTATAATTTTAATATAACAGACATTACAAATGACATATAATTAAATAAAATTGCACTCAATTATGATCCTAATAAAGTGTAAGCAATAAATTCGTTTATGAAACTCAATTTCCCTTAGATAGTACACCTTTAAGTTAGTATGGTGATTACTGCTTTTTAACCTTGATTCCCACGAATAACAGGAGGTGTTAAAAATGAAAGAACTAATATATTTGGCTCACAGAAGATACTAAGAATTGAAAGATTTTAAAATAAAATATCTAGATTTCAATTTTATTTTATACCTGCCTGGCCAACATAGTGAAACCTGTATTTATTAAAAATACAAAAATTAGCTGGGTATGGTGGTGTGTGCCTATAGTCACAGCTACTCAGGAGGCTGAGGCAGGAGAATCGCTTGAACCCGGGAGGCGGAGGTTGTGGTGAGCCGAGATCGTGCCACTGCACTCCAGCCTGGCTTCCTCTGAGATTAGAATAAAACCCAAAATGTAGATTCTAAAGTAATATTACAAAAATAATAACTTATTTTACAGATAATATCAATTTTTCTTTCCTTATAATAAAGAAGAGCAAGGGCAGAAAAGAATGAAATTGTTCTTGTATCTACTAAAGAGTGTACTCTTGGTTAAAGAGGATGTTGAAGTACAATTTCATTCTTCCAAAATGACACATATAAAATCTGTTGACTAATGCATTCCTAGTTATTTAAAGTTTCTGTAACAATCTATATTGTAATTTATGTTGCTATGTATTTGGGTCCAGTGGTCTTTTGTAAATTTGCCCCCCTAGGAATACTGCAGCCTTATGCTCCAGCAAGAAATATAAAGTATTTGCTTAACAAGAATGTGGATTTGCAAAAACCTTCCAAATGGAACATTTTAATTAGTATCTTGCAATGAGAAAACTACATGGCATTTTTTAAGGAAAAGAAGGAGCTGTATTTTTTCTATCTTTACAAAAGAAGAAGAAAGAAGAAGGAAGAAGAAGGAAGAAGGAGGAGGAGGAGGAGGAGGAGGAGGAGGAGGAGGAGGAGGAGGAGGAGAAGGAGAAGAAGGAGGAAACAAGCAAGCAAACAAATCGAAAAATTAAAAAAAAAAAAAAAAAAAAGGAAAACTCCAAACACTTGGGAGAAAGAACAAATCTGGTTTTAAATCATACCTACTTTGATGACAGTAAATTCTTCCAAAAGCATGTATCTACAAATACAGAAAGTGCTTTAATCTTTTATATGCATTTAAGAGCTTTGACAGAGATTACATTTATAATGTATACCTAAATATTATATTTAAATGAAAAGATATAGACAGAGGAATTCTGTGTGGTGTTCTTCACTCTTTATTATCCCATTTGTTTGTTTGTGAGAATGTCTCTTTCTATTGCAAATAGATAAAAAATACGAAGTACTTTTGACAAGGAGAAACCAAAATTGAATTGCAAGCAAAAAGCTACACAAAATAAGAGTCTATATTATACATTTTCTAACAATTCAGGCCACCAGTTCTCTCCCCAGATCCTCAGTTTTCCCATACGTGCATTCTGGGTTGAATATCTATCTCAGTACAAATCATATCTTTCATACCATTCTGCCTTTGGACAAATTTCCCTATACCCAAAATGCACCTACATATAGCATAGGTGATATATCTATATATACATACTATATTACATATAAATCTAGACCCAGCTCAGCTCTTGGATCACTTTTCTGAGCTGATTTTCTCTAGCCTTCTCCCTTGTTCCTAAGTCCAGTTGCCCATCTCTGGCTACGTGTTCCTCTAACAGTTATGCAGCTCATTTGTGGGCAGAAATTACAAATGTCTGTGCAAAGGTCAGATCAACCCTGTTGATTTTTATATTTGGCCCAAAAGTATTGTTTTCTTTTTAAACTGGTCCAACATTTTTATATGATTTCCCATAAAATTCTAGACTTCTAGCTTTTCTAGAGAAAAAAAAAAAAAAAAAAAAACCTGGCATTTTTACATGTAATAAGCAGGGGCTGTTGGGTTTATCACCTTCCTGGGTTAATCACTTTCCTTCTTATCTTCCCATTCTGGGTCTATCTGCTCTCACATAGTGTTATATTCGCTCGTGCGCACTCTCTCTCTCCCCCACTCCTCCGCCCCGTGTGTGTGTGTGTGTGTGTGTGTGTGTGTGACTGAGAACTATTTCTGTGTACTTAGTTTAACTCATCTCACTTATTTTTGTCAACCTAGTCTGTACATTATTTCACTTTGATATCCCTATGCTTCAGGAACATGAATATTGCAGATAATTTAAATACATACATCCTTTATTACTACCATTATCTTCCTTATTACAGTGAATTGTAACCACAACTTCATTTCCTCAATTCAAACTCATTTTCAGTGCTTCTAAAAATACCTATTTATCCTTACCAAACCCCTCCCTAGCTGTCCTTCTTCTATTTAATGTGTTAAACATGTAATGACCAAAAAGAGACTTCCAGAAATAAAGCTAGTAATAATTCTCAATCTGGATAGTTAACCCATAAATAAATAAATTAGTTTAAACAATGTCTGATATTTTTATCTTCCTTCCAGATAATTGGCTCCCTGCCCAGGATTGAACACAGAAGGCTCTGAGAAGCAACAGAAGTTCCACCATAAGCTTCTGAAGTCAGCTGACAACCACTGAGTCCTCTGGGAAGTCAGAACTCTGTGTAATTGCACGAATCTCCTCCAGGCCAAGCTAGACTTGATTTCAGTGACTAGTGGTTCATTTGCTCAATCTGTCTGATAGCTCACCAAGGGAAAACAGGCTTCTCATCACTTGTAAAATGAATCACATTTTAAAACAATATATATAATCAAACTTCTTCAGTCTCTTTCAATGGTAAAGAAGGGAGCAGTGTTTCTGTTTAAACACTAATAAATACAATAGCAAATGTTACCAGATCATCTACTATATGCCAAGTATAGAGCTAGGTGACTTATACTTTTTTTTTTTTTTCTCTCATTATACCACTCGACCTCAAGCCCGGTATTGTCATCCATATTAATATAAATGAGGGAGTTAAATATTCAACTAAAGGTGAAATATATTTCCTAATGTAATAGGGTTAATACCTAAAATTCCGGAAAACAAACCTATATAGGTCTGAAGTCAAGCATATATTGATTTTACTAAGCCATGCTGTTTCTTCTCCAAAGTATTTAAGTTGGCTCATTCCCAGTCCCCATGGGTAGTGGAGCCCTAACTAGTCAGCAAAAGGGTCACAAATCCGTGGTTGATAAATTTGGAAAGCACAGTCATACTGGAAAGCAGTTGAGAATGTTGATCTGGGAAATATAAGACAAAAGACCTAATCTCTGTTTCTGAATATTGGAGGGTAAATCCAGTTGTTTGGATACCCAAATTTTATGTGATTTCTGTGAACAAGACTTTCCATGAAAAGTAACACAAAATTTCAAATGCAAAATTAGTTATGAAAATGAATAATAAATGTTTTTTTTAAAAATATACCATATATTTCAAATAACAGAAAATAATATAATACTACTTTTCATTAATTAACTGCCTGGCACACCATTATAGCACTCTTTTCCCTACATTTTGGCTGCATATTTTTAGATTTCTTCTTTAATTATCTTGTGACAATTATTTTGCAATATTTTCTATAGAGATAATTTTATCATGATTGTCTAAAATTTGCTTTTCGTTAATTATATATCACAAAAGTTTCTTCCAGTTTCACAACTCATTGTTGCAAATGTCATATACATTTTTAGGATTGTTAACAAATTAGTAAAACTCCCTATCAAGTTTCTTTTGTTTATGAGCTTTTATAGATATACTCAGTGTTTATAGGACCATTACAATTTTATATATTATAAACATAGAAATTCTGATGACTTATATTTTGTGCAATTGTCATCAAAAATGAAAAAGTATATGTGGTGTGTTTATAACTGTATATGCTCCATTACTCCGTATATTCCTGAGAATAGAAAACATTGGTTAGAGACACTTCAACTTAGTAATTTTACACATCTAATGACTAGATAAATTTTGATCAACTAACTTCTATTTCCATATACTAAAACATCTGTTAACCACAAATTTTTGCTGTGAGACATCTTAGGATGTATTCATATTTTGGTATGACCTATAGCTACACATCTATGTATTGGCAGAGTGAGCAGTAGTAATTTTCCTATGTATCAAACTGAGTAGCAATAACTGTAAAATACATGAAAATGACTGAGAGCCACCTAACAAACCCAACTAAACCCAAACTAAGTGCATTCCAAACTGAAGCAGTCTATAACTAGAGTTACCCCCACCCTCTCCAAAGTCAACTAATATGAAGGGAAATGTAATGGAGAAATTGGATTGGGAAGGGAGAGTTGTCCTAATTGATCATGATCAAAGTATCTTATTTTTGCAAACTTGAAATAATTTCAGAACTATTAATATTATATGGAGCTTTGAAAATGGTTCATGAACATGACAGTCTTGAAGTGTGAGCTTTATTAATTTCTCAGTAAGTTCACCTCTGGTGGATGATTATTTTGTAGATGAGGGATAACTATTTTCTGTGCTGTTCTGTATAACATGGGGCTATATATCTTGATGCAAAAATTATAGGAGAGAGTTTTCTTGTTCAGTTTTATAAAGAACTTGCAATCAAGAACAGGTGTCCAGCAATATAATGGGCTGCATCAAAAAGTTGTGAACTCCCATTACTAAAAGTAGTTGGACAGAAAAGCCCTATGACATCTGGTAAGGATGTGATTGTGAACGAGAAGTTAGACCTCGAGTTCATATATGACTCTTTTATACCTCTATGTTACAATGTATTTACTTTTAATACATTTATTGCTTTTTTGCTGATTGTTTATAAAAATTTTAAATGAATAAAAGAAAGTAAATATGAAGAATAAATATATTAGCCAGGCATGGTGGCTCATGCTTGTAATCCCAGCACTTTGGGAGGCCCAGGAAGGCAGATTGCTTGACCTCAGGAGTTCAAAACCACCCTGGGCAACATGGTGAAACCCTGTGTCTACAAAAAATACAAAAATTAGCCAGGTATGGTGGCATGTGCCTTTGGTCCTAGCTACTTGGGAGACTAAGGCAAGAAGATCACTTGAGCCCTGAGCCTCAGAGGTGGAGGTTGCAGTGAGCCAAGATTGTGCCACTGACAGAAGGAAACCCTGTCTCCAATAAAATAAAATAAAATAATAAAATAAATAAAATAAAATAAAAAATGTATAATAGAATAAACAAATTCAAAATTTTATATCAAAGTGAATTATTTCTTCTTTTTAACTAAGTGGCACTTTTTAAAGAAAGAAACAAAAATAGAAAAGAATCTTTTAAAAGTAAAATGTTAAAAGAAAATCAGAAGCAATGAAGCTGCTCAGTGTGAAGCAAGGGCTAAGAACCTGCCTAAGCCCCCACTCCTTCCCTTTCCCCCTGTAGTGAGTCTTACAGACGTCAGGAATTTGGGATGCCATTAAACTTATTGCTAACCACATGGACTTGGTCTATTCCATAGATTTTTTTTTTTTTTTTTTAGGTAAAATATATGATTTCAAAAAGATTCCAGCTGGCCCTAAGACAGTTTATCTTAGGAACCCAGGCCCCAAACAGAGGTATGTTTCAGTCATCTCTGCAGTTAGGGGCATTTCAAGAAGAAGCTCTGCATTAAGTTAATAGGTTTAGAATTTGCCTTGGAAGCTAGAGATATGGCACCTAATCTCTGCTCCAGGAATGTCTGACCATCTTAAAGTCAGAGGAAATGGCACCTGTCCCCCCTACTTGGCTGCAAAGATGAAAATCAATCAAAGCGATTTTTATTAAACAACTTCAGAGTTCTTGGCATTTCAAAGGACACAATGGGGTAAAGATGCATAACAGAGTGCACGGTCTGTGTCCTTTAACAGCATGCAACCCGGTACTAACAACAGACACAAATCAATGACTAATCCAAAATGAGTTATCAGATGAAGAAAGCCCAGGGGGTTGCATTCTGAAGAACAAATTGCAATATGAATTTTCTGTGGAAAGTTCATAAAGTTACTATAGAAATGTATGGGCTGTGTTTATTACTGACAGTGAGCATGTAGCTAATCACAATCTGAAAACGAACAAGTCTTCTGATAAAACTATCTTTTAAAGATAAATATGTGAGCTAGAAAATGATACTGAAATGCTGATTGACAATGGACATAGACTGGTAAACTGAGGGTTTATAAGAAGCTACAAAGTATGCTTATGATTAAAAGCTTAAATGCATTACTCTAAGGAAAGTGATAAAAATATTTTTAATCCTCTTTTGGAAAGCATTTGTTTTTAATGTTATTACCATGCACTCCCCCTAATTTTTATTTTAAAGAGCTTTTAATTTTTTTAATTATTTATTTTTAAGGGACAGTGCCTCCCTCTGACAACTAGGCTGAGGTGCAGTGGCACAATCATAGCTCACTGCCACCTGGAACTCCTGTGCTCAAGTGATCCTCCCACCTCAGCCTTTTAAGTAGCTAGGACTATAAGTATGTGGCACTGTGCCTGTCTAATTGGTAAATTTTTTGTAGAGACATGGTGTTACTCTGTTGCCCAGGGTGGTCTTAAACTCCTGACTTCAAGCAATCCTCCCACATGAGTCTTCCAAAGTGCTTTGATTACAGACATGAGTCACTGTGCCCAGCCTAAAGAGTTTTTGATAAGAATCAAATGATCATACTTTCATATAAGTCGTCTCCAGGGATATTATGCCAAGTACCCTTTAACAAAATAACCAACTCAGTATTTCAAAGACATTATTAAGATTGTGGGTTATTTTGTCATTTTATTTGATCCCTGTGGATTATCTAGTCACTCAATTTGTTGATTTTTCTTTTGAATATCTGTTTGCCTTATCCAAACACTCACATACTTCCACCAAAGGAAATAAAAAAGAACTAAAGTCAAATTTAGCTGCTTTAAGTTCCTGCTTGTTATAAAACGCCCAGTGACTAAAAATGTAGAATAAAGTAATACCACCAAATTTTGTATTATTAATGATGGTTTTCTCCCTTGGAATAGTCCAATATATGATTTGCTACTAGATCAGTTAATACTACAAGGCCTGTGGCTCAGGCACACTAATGCACTCCTAATCATTGAGCTGGTTTTAGAAATCTCAGTGTTGCCTTGCAATGACCAATACTATAAAATGTAAGCAAAGAACTGTCAGGGCTAGGGACTCAAGAAACTTGAATAAGACAAAAGCAAGAAGGACCTAATAAACAGTAGTTAAGAACATGAGTTTGGGAATCCAACATACCTGGATTAGAATTCACAATCTGCTGCTTGGTTTACCATGGCAGTGACCTTGGGTGAATCACTTAGTCCATCTTAGTGACCTCATTGGTAATTCATATTTCAGATTATTGAAGTAATAATTTATATATAATATTTAAATATATAATATATAAATAAATTATATATATATGTGTGTGTATATTTATTCAGAGATTATATAGTCTCTCCCTCAGCTCTCTCTGTCTCTCATATTGAGATACACACACATACACACACGACACACACATCTCAATTCCAGGGCTCCCAAGACAGCACAAATCCACATAAAATTCTTTGAGAGAGCATTATATATAGAAAAAGAGACTAAAGAGCCTATCTTTTCTCTCTCTCTGTATATATAGAGAGAAGAAATAAAAGAGGAGAAGGGAGAGGAGGAGTAGAAGGGTAAAAAAGGATATGATGAAGAAGAGGATAGGAGTAGAATTGAAAGAGAACGTATTTATATCATTGAGGTATATACATGCTATACAATTTAAAGGAATATATAATCATAATCTATGGATATATATTTTGTCAATGAATGAAATAATTAATAGGACCAATGTTGTTTTACATAATTTAGGGATCCAAATGTCTGTTATGGGCTTAGTGCTGAATTGTGCATCCTTCAAAATTCATCTTGAATTCCTAACTCCAAGTACCTCCAAATATGACTGTGTTTGGAGACAGCAAACAAATTAAAACGAGGTTACGAAGGTGTTTGTCATATCCGAACACTCTGACACTTCCACCAAAAGAAATTTAGAAAACAAAACTAAGTCAAATTTAGCTACTTTCAGTTTCTGCCTCTATTAAAATTCCCAGTGACAAAAGGGTACAAAATAAAATAATACCATCACATTTTGTATTTTTATAATGCTTTTCTCTTGGAATATTTCAATATATGATTTATCAGATCAGTTAATACTACAAGTCCCGTGGCTTAGATAGATATTTACATAAGCCAATATGATTGTTATCCTTATAAGAAGAATAAATTTAGGGATGAGTTGGGCGTGATGGCAGGCTTCTGTAGTCCTAGCTACTCAAGAGGCTGAGGCAGCAGGATCACTTAGACACAGGAGTTTGAGGCTTCAGTGAGTGAGCTAAGATTGTGCCACTGCACTCCAACCTGGGTGACAGAACAAGACCCTATCTCTTAAGAAATGAAAATAATAATAAATTTGGACATATACATGTAGAGAAGGAAGATGATATGAAGACACAAGGAGAAGATAACCATCTACAAGTCAAGGAGGGAGGCCTAGAGTACATTCCTCTCTCACAGTCCTCAGAAGGAATCAGGCTTGCCAAAACCCTGATCTTAGAAATCTAACTCCAGAACTCCGAGAAAATATATTTCTGTTGTTTAAGCCACCCAGTCTGTGGTACACTTTGTTACAACCGCTCTGGCAAACTAATACATCATTAAAACGTCATCCTTGCTAAACAAATGACCCCTTACTTCTATAAAGAAGTGAGCCCAAGTATGCTGTAAAACTAGAACCAGAACCTTTAAAATAGTTTGTTTCCCCACCAGCACATGAGCTAAAGAAAACTCAGTTTTGCATTAGTTATATAAAACATTCAACATGTGATCAAGAAATACATGTTATAAAATGTCACAGAACAGGTCTGACATTGTTTTGGCCTGGGTAAGTATTGAAATGGGAACATTCATTTACCCAAGGCATACAAATTTTGAAATAATGGATCCATAGGCTATTTCTGTGTGAGTAATATAGCTTGCAACCAAAGGGTCAGGATAAATGACTCATGAAATATACCTCTAAGTAATCGAAAGAGTTGGGCTGCTATATGGAAGGCCATGTGGTTTATATGTAAATGAATTACCTTTTGGAAGATATCTGCCAAAAATAATAATTTTTGTTTCATGGCAGTTGATCTTAAATAATTAATTCTGATAGTAGTACTTAAATTTGATATTATTAATTATTCCATTAGTAGTATTACTTAAATTTGATATTATTAATTATTCCATGCCCTAAAGAGCACAAAATTACATTATTCCATACATTAAAAAAATCACACAGAAGGTACACACATAGTAGTACTTAAATTGGATATTATTAATTATTCAATGCCTAAAGTGCACAAAATTATATTATTCCATATATAAAAATCACACACAAGATACATACTTAAATTATTCCCAGTCTTAAAATATTTACCTAAACAGACAGTTGTCAAACCTTCTCTGTGCCGACACCATTTATATTTCTATTAAACTTCTATATGAAATACCTATCATTACAATGCAGTATAATGGAATGAGGATACGTGTGTCTGTGGGACGGAGTGCATATGTAATGCTTTACATATATTAAACACTACCTATCTGATAAAGAGCTATACTATACATGCATAAAAGTTTGAGATCTTAAATACTTATTATTTCTTATTTAAGTTTACATTTCAAAAACCTAAGGGGAGCCAGACACACTAATGTCTGTCTCTACTTAACAGGCTGATTCAGGAGGATTGCTTGAGCCCAGGAGTTCAAGGTTGTAGTGCACTATGATTATACCTGCAAATAGTTACTATACTTCAGCCTAGGCAACATAGCAAAACTTTGTCTATGAAAAAAATAAAACAAAAGAACAAAGAGTAATAACTATGGAAATATCAACAAGGATACATTCTGAGAAATGCTTCATTAGGCAATTTCTTTATGTGAACATCATAGAATGTACTTTCCTAGTTTGTATAACCTACTATCTACTTAAACTACACAGTATAACCTACTGTTCCTAGGCTACAAACCTGTACAGCCTTTTATTAATACTATACTGAATACCACAGGCAATTGTAACACATGGCAAGTACTTGTGTATCTGAACATAGAAAAGGCAGGGTAAAAATAGAGTATTAAACAAGCCTGTCCAACCCATGGCCCATGGACCACATGCAACCCAGGTCAGCTTTAAATGTGGCCCAACACAAATTCATAAACTTTATTAAAACGTTATGAGATTTTTTTTGTGATTTTTTTTCAGCTCATCAGCCATCATTAATGTTACTGTATTTTGTGTGTGACCCAAGACAATTCTTCATCTTCCAATGTGGGCCAGGGAAGCCAAAAGATTGGACACCCCTGGAAAAGAAGAGAATGGTACACCTGCATAGGACACATAACATGAATGGATCTCGCCGGACTGGAAGTTGTTCTGGTGAGTCAGTGAGCGGTGAGTGAAGAAAAAGTCCTAGGACATCACTGTGTACTACTGTAGACTTTATAATATAAACACTCTACATTTAGGCTACACTAAATATATTTAAAATGTTTTTATTTATTCAATAATAAATTGAGTTATAACACTTTTAGTTTATAAATTTTAATTTCTTTACTTTTTTGATTCTTTTGTAAAAATACTTAGCTTAAAACATAAATATATTGTAGAGCCATATGAAAATTTTTTTCTTTATATCTTTATTCTGTAAGCCTATTTCTATTTTTAAAATTTTTAATTTTATTTATTTACTGTTTAAACTTTTTGTTAAAACTGAAGACACAAATATACACATTAGCCTAGGCCTATACGAGATCAGCATCATCAGTATTACTGTCTTCCACCCACGTACCTTGTCTCACTGGAATGTCTTCAGGGGCAATAACATGCATGGACCCGTTATCTCCTAAGATAACAATGCCTTCTTTTGGAATACCTCTTGAAGAACCTGCCTGAGGATGTTTTACAATTAACTTTGTTTATTACAAGTAGAAGAAGTATACTCTAAAATAAAAATTAAAAGTATAGTATATTAAATACATAAACTAGGAACATAGTTGTTTATTATCATTATCAAGTATTATGTACTATAAATAACTGTATGTAATATACTTTTGTATGACTAACAATGCAGTAAGTTTTTTTACACCAGCATCACTACTAGCACTTGTTGCACTGTGATGTTATGACAGCTAGGTGTTACTCACTTATAGGAAGTTTTCAGCTCCATTATAATCTTATGGGACTATTCTCATATATGTGATCCCTCATTGACCAAAATGTCAGATTGTATATCTAGGAGCAAGATCTATATAAACAGAATCATGAAATATGGTTCAGAACAAGAAGCAATTCGTATTTGTCCATTCTCGCTCTGCTATAAAAAAACACCTGAGACTGTGTAATTTATAAAGAAAAGATGTTTAATTGGCTCATGGTTCTGCAGGCTGTACAAGAAGTAGGGCAGCATCTGCTTCTGGGGAGGCCTCAACGAGCTTTCACTCATGGTGGAAGGCAAAACAGGAGCAGGTATCTCATATGGCAGGAGCAAGACCAAGAGAGAAAGATGGGGAGGTGCCGCACACTTAAAAAAAAAAGCAGATTTTATAAGAACTCTATTGCAAGAACGGCAACAAATGGATGGTGCTAAACCATTCATGAAGGATCCACCCCCTATGATCCAGTAACCTCTTACCAGGCCCCACCTCTAACATTGGAGATTACAATTCAACATGAAGTTTTGGTGGGGACACAATTCCAAACCATACCATTCTGCCCTTGCCCCTCCTAAATCTCATGTCTTCTCACATTGCAAAATACAATCATCCCTTTTTAACAGTCCCCAAAGTCTTAACTCATTCCAGCATTAACTCAAAAGTCCAAAGTCTCAACTGAGACAAGCCTAGTCCCTTCTACCTATGAGCTCATAAAATAAAAACAATTTAGTTACTCCTAAGATACAATGGGGGTATAGGCATTGGGTAAATAATCTTTTCCCAGAAGGGAAAAATCAGCCACAAGATAAGGGTTACATGCCCCAAGCAAGTTCAAAACCGAGCAGGGCAATCATTAAGTCTTAAAGTTCCAAAATAATCTACTTGGACTCTATGTTTCACATCCAGGGCATACTGATGCAAGGGGTGGACTCCCAAGGCCTTGGTTCTACTACTGTGGCTTTGCAGGGTGCAGCCACCACCGTTGCTTCTACAGGCTGATGTTGAATACCTGTGTCTTTTCCAGAAGCAAGGTGCAAGCCATTGGTGGATCTACCATTCTGGGGTCTGGAGGACAGTGTCCCTCTTCTTACAGCCCCATTAGGCAGTGCCTCAGTGGGAACTCTGTGTTGGGGTTCCAGCGCCATGTTTCCCTTCTGTACTGTCCTAGCAGAGGGTCTCCATAAGGGCTCTGCCCCTGAAGCCAGTTTCTGCCTGGACATCCAGGCTTTTCCATAAGTCCTCTGCAATCTAGGTGGAGGCTCCTAATTTTCAACTCTTGCACTCTGTGCACCGCAGGCTTAACACCATGTGGGAGCCAGAAGGCTTACAGCTTACACCCTCTGAAACAGTCCAAGCTGTACCTGGGCTGGAGCTGAAGCAGCCAGGATGCAGAGAGCAGTGGCCTAAGGCTGCACAGGGTGGCAGGGCCCTAGGTCTGGTCCATGATATCATTCTTTCCTCCTAGGCCTCCAGGCCCGTGATGAGGGGAGTAGCCATGAAGTTCTGTGAAACACCATTGAGGTCTTCTCCCCATTTTCTTGAATATCAGCCCTTGACTTCCTTTTAGTTATACAAATTCCTGCAGCCTATTTGAGTTGCCTCCCAACCTCTACCCTTCAAATGAGCTTTACTTTTTTATCACATGGCCAGGTTGTAGGTTTTCTAAACGTTTATGTTCTGCTTCCCTTTTAAATATAAGTTCTAGTTTTGGATGATTTTTTTTGTTGTTGTTCATATATATATATATATATATATATATATATATATATATATAGGCTGTTAGAAGCAGCCAAGCTACATCTTAAATGCTTTGTTGGCAGAAATTTCTTCCACCAAATACCCTAAATCATTGTTCTGAAGTTCAAAGTTGCACAGATCTCTAGGGCAGAGGCACTATCCAACCAAGCTCTTTGTTAACCAAGGTGACCTGTGTAACCAAGGTGGCCTGTGCTCCAGTTCCTAGTAAGTTCCTTATTTCCATCTGAGAAATCCTCAGCCTGGACATCTCTGTCCATATCATTATCAGCATTTGGGTCATAATCATTCAACAAGTCTCTAGGGAGTTTCAAAGTTTTCCCTCATCTTCCTGTCTTCTGAGACCTCCAAACTGTTTCAACCTTTGTCCATTACCCAGCTCAAAAGTCGCTTCCACATTTTCAGGTATTTTTACAGCAATTCCCCACTCTTCAGTACCAATTTTTCTGTGTTACTGTATTCTGCACTGCTATAACGAAATATCTGAGAATGGATCATTTATAAGGAAAAGAGGTTTAATTGACTCACAGTTCTGTAGGCTGTACCGGAAGGATGGCAGCATCTGCTTCTGGGGAGGCCTCAAGGAACTTTTACTAATGGTGGAAGGCAAAGCAGGAGTAGGTATCTTCCACAGCAGGGGCAGGACGAGAGAGCGGGGAGGTGCCACACACTTTTAAACAACCAGATCTCATGAGAACTCTATCATTATCATGAGAACAGCACCAAAGGGATGATGCTAAATCATTCGTGCAGGATCCATCCCCATAATCTGATCACCTCCCATGAGGCCCCACCTCCAACATTGGGATTGCAATTGAACATGAAATTTGGGTAGAAATACAGATACAAATAATATCACAAATTTACAGTTAGTAGAGAAATTCAAGAAATGTCAACTATATTAATGCTACTTAAATATCATCTATTTATCATCAAATAATTACTATGAGGTAAAAAAAAAAAAAAAGTCAATCCATTTCTCAGTGTGTTTTTTGAAGTTATATATCAGGCCACTTTCTTAAATATGATGCCATGAAAAAAATTTGTATAAACCAACTCATTAGAAAGGCTTGCCCCCAAATTCTTACCAGCTTTATAAGCATTTGGTCACTATAGAAAAGTCAATACTCAACAAAGTCTTTTACAATGCTATTACAAAGTGAAATTGGTAAAATCCAAACATACTGATATGGAATATAGTGCCCTAGATTCTTGCTTATATTATCTTAGGTTACATCTTCGTATTCTATACAAAAGTTTTACTGTCTATTTTTTCTGTTAGTTTTACATAGCATGGTTCGTTTTAGTAAAAGCTGCCATGTTCTAACAACCAAAAGAAAAATAGATTCAGTATACCTCCAAAGCATGTGGAGCTTGCATATACATCCCCAGTACTGTTTCTATATCTGACTGCATATTATGTTGCCTATTTTGGTTTTCTTCCTGCTTCAGGTTTATAATAAAGGTTTCCCCAGTTTTCTTTTTCAATTGATTTCTATACAAAATTTATATTACTAATTTGGCTTTTCATAATTACTGGTACTAACTGGGTAAATGTGTAATTAAAACAAAACAAATAGGTTCCAAAATTGAATATATACATCAGAAAAGATTTACAGAATGCTGTGGTTCTATAAATTATACTTTTAAGTGTGATTTAAAAAAAATGATTTCCTATCACTCAAGCTGAAGATTTCAAAGTCTGGATATATTTCATAAACACAGATAAATATAGATACACACATATACATACACCAGCACACACACACACACACACACACACACACACACATTTTTAAATTAAAAAAAAAAATTGAAAATATTGATAAATAAAATTTTGGAAAGTTGCTTGTGAAAGGTTTGTACAAAGCAAATCCTAGTTTTTTCATCATTTTCCATTAAACAATCCAAGACATTTTCTAGGGGAAAACAACCCACCAAGTCAAAATGTATAAAGGTAAAGGTATTAAAATTAATGGCAAGGTTACTGGAAAGATAGGAATTTCAGCATGTTCAAACAGTTTATTATGCTTATTTAAAAATAGTAGTTGCTCTATTGACTTTTTGGCAGCATTTTATCATGTCTGTGATGCAATATATATTCAATGTAATATCTAGTTCACATATTTTCATAAAGAGAAATATTCTAAAATTCTTTAAATTGTTCTTCAAAGTTCATGAGAAAATGGGGTCTACAGTTTTGCCTTCTTTTCCTCTTTGCTTCATTTGACCATTTGCATCTGGGCATAACCCACTAGTGGAACTGAATGCCCACATGACATGAAGTACAGAAGTGTTTAATTGGATATAAGGAGGCCTTGTTTAAATATATTTTTACACTTCAATTTTTACATTGTGAAAAATTAATTCATATTTCATTTATTATTTCCTAAGTTTCAACTCTTCATAGTGAATTTGTTCATGACAAATGATACCTGTATGTGGAAATTTTAATTTGTGTGTGGTTTAATAGTTAAGAGACTTGAAATACCAAATTATTCATTTGCCATTGATAAATTTCTACAATTCTGAAAACACTGCAGAATTTCAAGTAAATAATATTTTTAAGGATAATGCACCAATATAAAAATTCAAAACCCAAGTATCTTTAGCAAACAAAATATAACATTTTATACATGAAAGGATACCACATAGTAACTTAATTTGGGCTTTATATTAGAGACGCATTCTACTACTGCCACTGCATATCTCTCTCTCTCTCTCTCACACACACACACACACACACAATGAAAATAATAGTGATAAGCAAACTACTATATTTAACTTTAAGATTATAAAGGAATGTAACTCACCTTCCTTTTTAGAATTATTTTAAATACAAGGTATCTTTATGTGGATGTTTCAAATTTCAGTAATCACCTCTATTCCAACTTAAAAGAAAATAAAATGTAAGGCCAATATTTTAAAATTACATTCCAAAGAAAATAAGGGAAAGAAATAAATGTATTTATCATTCAATGCTGTTCTGCTCATTTCTAGTTCTACTATTTCCACAATTTACATAAACTTGCAAACTAAAAATTCATAGAAGACGTGCTGAAGCTATTGGCATGGCAACATGTCAAACAAGCAAATTACAAAAGAAAAATGTGTACAAGGAAAAAGCAAAACAGAAAAAGAATAATTTAATAGAAATTAAGATTTGCATCCACTTTATGCTATATCTGATAATATGGGGCAGCTATCATTCTTATGTTTCAACTTGGACAAGGCTGAGTGCATTGTATGAGCAAGAACCAGAACATTTTACTAACAAATATAAGTCCTATCCAGTAGAGTTATCAGTGTTTTTTTTCACTTCACTGTGCAAGTTCCGTATACATTTTTGTTAACTAGAAGCAGAAGCTGAAAATATCAAAGGCTGGCTATTACGGTATTCATGAAGAAAAAAAATCGGGTGGTAAAAATGCTGATCTAAGAGATAGACTGTTATTCAATTAAGGTAGCACATCTAAAGTGCTAAGATGTAAGCTAATAAAATTTCAAATCCTTTAAAACCTGAAACACTGCAATACACAAGCACATTTCTAGTAAGTACTTTTATTTATTTATACTCTGGATTTAAAACACTCAATCTCAAGTTCAAGTTTTTTCACTTATTATCTTGTGACTGTATCAAGACACCTAATCACTTTTTGCTGGTTCCCCAATCTATAACTAAGGACAAAGATGCTTATCCTGCCTTGTTTACCAGAGGGCTATAAGGATCTAATAATCTTATCGGATTATATTGTATCTGAGAAAATGCACTATAAAGTATAATATAGAACAAAAGGACTACATAAATTAGTCATAGTCAAATCAGAGAGAAGATATTTGGACATACATAGCTTGAAAAAGACTAATGTCTTTCTGAAAATTCTGTCAATACACAACAACCTGAGAAAGTGTAGAAGTACAGAGGAAAGAACAGAGCTTTGGATTCAGACAATTCTAGTTTTGAATTCCATTTCAGGTAATTATTATCTGTGCATCTGGACAAATCTCTGTTTTGCTCTCTGTAAAACAAAGATAATTGTATTTTCCACATAGAATCTGCAGGATTGTTTAAATCTTTACACTTCTAGATTTCTCTTCAGGAAAGACTTGCTCCCCAACTTCTGGGTGTCCTGTCATCAGTCATCCTTCCGCTGTCAGTCTCTTCAGTGATTAGGCTCAAGAGCAGAGAACCTCCTAGCCTGAGGTGATGCATTGGGTGTCCCACATCCATAGACTGACTTACACAGAAATAAAAAGACCTGCCCTTCTTGGCCCAACTCAGGACAACTCTCAAGTGCCATTCTAGCTCTAGATGTCCCTATGGTATTGGCTGACACAATAATTGGGACTGTGGAGGAGTCTGACTTTTCCCTTGGCTCACTTCTTCTTTTCCTCTCTTTCATAGGTATTGGGTCCTAAAGGCAGTTCTTAGCAAACATCCTATATGCTAAACTCCATGTTAAAATGGGCTTTTGGAGAAGCCTAACCAGGGACAAAAGATTGGTGATAATATAGAAAGGGCCTAATTACTAATTCATCATTCAAGAAGAAAGTGAACACTTGTATAGTCATCATCAAACAATTATTTCATACTACAAATTTCCATGACAGTTAGTAGTAGCTGCTGAATAGAGGCAGAAAAGACACTAGCACATAGTCAAGAACAAAGTTAGCTTAAACTCTTTAAAAATTACAGAATGATTCAAGCCAAATATAGATTAATAGAGAAATAGGGAAGTGTTGTAGATAATTTAGGCTAAAATGTACTTACAGATAAAATGATATGAAGCAGCATTTTTCTTCTATATTTATGATTTAACTCACATTTTCATCAGTTTTCAAATTGAGCGTAATCTAAGATGGCAAATTGTGATGAAATAATTCATTGGGTTCTCCAATAGTCTCCTCTAGGCAGTAGTCTCTATTTTATTGCAAGTTGATTATGCTTTTGTAACAAAATGCCTAAGGAAAATTAGTGAGCAAAGATTTTCTTAAATAGCACAATAGAGACTTCACAAAATAGACTCAACCTAATCCATATTAATTCCTGAAATGTTAACATGACATCTTACTACTGAAACAAGAAAAGACTTGGTAAGTATTAGCAGTTAATAAGATAGCAGAAATAGTGCTAAAGGTTTATGTTTTATGCCAAGCTGTTCCAGGCAATACTGGGCATCAATCCGAAATGCATATTTGGATGTGCTACATTAAACAAACAAACAAACAAAAGCCAGAGAAAAGCAGTTGCTTCCTTAGAACAACTAAGTAATCCGAGGAGACACATCCTTCTTTTCATCACCACATCTAAGAGTAGAGGAGAGACAAAAAGGATGCAGATCTACTAAATACAAGTCATTCTTTTAATCTCATTTTGGCCAATCTTAGATTTGTCAATTAGTAGGAAGCAACCACTGGATTTTACCTTTTCTAAATTTTCCAATTTTGACAGCATAAAGGATCCCCAGAGTAATTAGTAGTAGAAGCAGCAAACATGGTTTGAGTCCTAATATGAGCCAGTGCTATGCTAAACAGTTACTTGGTTCATCTCATTTTAACCATAGTAAATAAACTGTGACACAAAAATTCTGATTATTTCCATTTTACAAGCAAAAAAAGGAAAAACAGAAGTATTAACTACTTGCTGAACTACTTCCCAAAATGGCACAGCAAGAATTTGAAATTCTCTTATTTATAATTAGACAATTTAAAATCTAAAGCAAATTGGATGAGTATAATATCTTGTTTAATTTTAATAATATATAAATCTATTAAATATATTAATACAAATTAGTTTTAGTATTAAATTTTCAAAAAGTAAGTCCTTCAGGGAAGCAGGAATATTTTAGAATTCTTCAACACTACTCTTCTTACTGTATGGATTATATAATTATTTATTCAAAATGTTCTGACAGTCACATATAAATTTCCCTCAATCCTTTCTTTAGTCTAAGTTAATGTCCATGTCACAAGATTTCTGAAGGTATGGATGGAATGTAACTCAAAATAATAAGAACTACTTATGACAGACCCACAGCCAATATCAAACTGAATGGGCAAAAACCGGAATCATTCCCTTTGAAAACTGGCACAAGACAAAGATGCCTTCTCTCACCACTGCTATTCAACATAGTGTTGGAAGTTCTGGCTAGTGCAATCAATCAAGAGAAAGTAATAGGTATTCAATTAGGAAAAGAGGAAGTCAAATTATCACTGTTTGTCGATGACATAATTGTATATTTAGAAAACCCCAATGTCTCAGCCTAAAATCTCCTTGAGCTGATAAGCAACTTCAGCGATGTCTCAGGATAAAAAATCAATGCACAAAAATCACAAGCATTACTATACAACAATAATAGACAAACAGAGAGCCAAATCATGAGAGAACTCCCATTCATAATTACTAAAAAGATAATAAAATACCTAGGAATCCAGCTTAAAAGGGATGTTAAGGACCTCTTCAAGGAGAACTACAAATCACTTCATTGGGTTCTCCAGTAGTCTCCTCTAGGCAGTAGTCTCTATTTTATTGCAAGTTGATTATGCTTTTGTAACAAAATACCTAAGGAAAATTAGTGAGCAAAGATTTTCTAGCACAATACAGACTTCACAAAATAGACTCAAGCTAATCCATATTAATTCCTGAAATGTTAACATGACATCTTACTACTGAAACAAGAAAATAATACTGATCAACGAAATAAAAGAGGACACAAACAAATGGAAGAACATTCCATGCTCATGGATAGGAAGAATCAATATCGTGAAAATGGCCATACTGCTCAAAGTAATTTATAGATGCAATGTTATCCCCATCAAGCTACCAATGACTTTCTTCACAGAATTAGAAAAAAACTACTTTAAAGTTCATATGGAACCAAAAAAAGAGCCTGCATTGCCAAGACAATCCTAAGCAAAAAGAACAAAGCTGGAGGCATCATGCTACCTGACTTCAAACTATACTACAAGGCTACAGTAACCAAAACAGCATGGCACTGGTACCAAAACAGAGATAAAGACCAACAGAACAGATCAGAGACCTCAGAAATAATACCACACATCTACAACCATCTGATCTTTCTCAAACTTGACACAAATAAGAAATGGGGAAAGGAATCCCTATTTAATAAATGGTGCTGGGAAAACTGGCTAGCCATATGTAAAAAGCTGAAACTGGATCCCTTCCTTACACCATATATAAAAATTAACACGAGATGGATTAAAGACTTAAATGTAAGACCTAACATCATAAAAATCCTAGAAGAAAACCTAGGCAATACCATTCAGGACACAGACATGAACAAAGACTTCATGACTAAAACACCAAAAGCAACAACAACAAAAGCCAAAATTGACAAATGGGATCTAACTAAACTAAAGAGTTTCTGCACAGCAAAAGAAACTATCATCAGAGTGAACAGGCAACCTACAGAATGGGAGAAAATTTTTGCAATCTACCCATCTGACAAAGGGCTAATATCTAGAAGCTACAAAGAATGTAAACAAATTTACAAGAAAAAAAAACAAAGAATCCCATCAAAAAGTGGGGAAAGAATATGAACAGACACTTCTCAAAAGAAGACATTTATGCAGCCAACAGACACATGAATAAAATGCTCGTCATCACTGATCACCAGAGAAATGCAAATCAAAACCACAATGAGATACAATCTCATGCCATTTAGAATGGCGATGATTAAAAACTCAGGAAACAACAGATACTGGAGAGGATGTGGAGAAACAGGAATGCTTTTACACTGTTGATGGGAATGTAAATTAGTCCAACCATTGTGGAATACAGTGTGGTGATTCTTCAAGGATCTAGAACTAGAAATACCATTTGACCCAGCGATCTCATTACTGGGTATATACCCAAAGGATTATAAATCATTCTACTATAAAGACACATGCACACTTACATTAAACAATCATTATTGTTTCTCTACTTTGTATAAACCCATGCCAAGTGTCAAGGATACAGTGTAAACAAAACCAGCATGATTTCTGATTTCATTAAGTTTACACTATAGCGTGTCAACAAACGTTAAACAAATGGCACAAAAATAAATATCTAAGTTTATTGCAGCACTATTCACAATAGCAAAGACTTGAAACCAACCCAAATGTCCATCAAAGATAGACGGGATTAAGAAAATGTGGCAAATATACACCATGGAATACTATGCAGTCATAAAAAAGGGTGAATTCATGTCCTTTGCTGGGACATAGATGAAGCTGGAAACCATCATTCTATGCAAACTGTCACAGGGACAGAAAACCAAACACTGCATGTTCTTACACATAGGTGGGAGCTGAACAACAGGAACACATGAACACAGGGCGGGGAATATCACACACTGGGGCCTGTTGGGAGGTGGGGAGCTGGAGAAGGGATAGCATTAGGAGAAATACCTAATGTCAATGATGAGTTGACGGTTGTGGTAAACAAACGTGGCACATGTATCTCTATGTAACCTGCATGTTGTACACATGTACCCTAGAACTTAAAGTATAATAATAATAATAAAAAAAGATTTATGCAAAGAATTATACACAGAAATCACGTATATCATGCTTTACAAGCCACTTAAGAGATTTTGTAGGGTCATTTTGAATGATATGCAATTTTCACTTCCTCTCTTATATTTCATAAGATTTAATTCTGTTTCCTGTCTTATTTTTTATTTACAGCACTTATCACAATCAGTAGAGATTTATTTTGTGCCATTTGTTTAATGTTTGTTAACACACTATTCTGTAAATAAACTTCATGAAAGCAGAAATCATGCTGGTTTTATTTACATTGTATCCTCAACACTAGGCATGGGTTTGTATGAAATAGAGAAACAATAATTGTTGTTTAATGTAAAGGTAAATGCCAGAGAGGAAGAGGGCATTAACATTACACCTTCCAGTAAAATCGATTCCTGAATAACTGAAAATTCATTTTGCACATGATAAAGCTCAATATATATTATGAGGTATTTTAGAAAATATATTAATCTAAGAAGTGTGGATATAGACTGATATTGAAAACTTGAATTTTTTTTTTTAAATATCTCATCTATCTTTGAAAATGCCAACTGAGATATTTTTTAAATGTAGGTAAAAATATTCACAGATTAAATTATTCATTTGTATCAAAGTTATGAGTTTACAAACTAATTTTAGAATTAATTTTGGAAACTACAATCACAATTCATTAGCCAAATCAGAGACATCACAGTAGAAGTACATCTTTTTGATGACCTCTTAAGCCATCTTGATAAGGAACTCATTAAATACATGCTTTAAACATTAAATCAATTCCAAAAATGAATAAATGTAATATATCATATTAAAATACTTCATAAAGCAAAATTATATGATCATATTAATAGAAATGGAAAATGCATTTGACAAAATCCAGTATCTTGTCATGATAAAAATGCTCAAAATACCAGGAATAGAAGGAAACTTCCTCAAATTGATAAAGGGCATCTATGAATAAAACAGCTAATACCACCTATGAATAAAACGAAGCTAATATCATACATAATGATAACAAAACTGCATGCTTTTCCCCAAGATCAGGAGCAAGACAAGGATGTTCTATTAGTCTGTTTTCACACTGCTGATAAAGATACACCCGAGACTGGGCAATTTACAAAAGAAAGAAATTTAATGGATTTACAGTCCCATGTGGCTGGAGGAGCCTCACAATCTTGGACAAAGGCAAAAAGAAGCAAATCACATCTTACATGGAAGGCAGCAGGAAAAAAAGAGCTTGTGCAGGGGAACTCCTCTTTATCAAACCATAAGCTCTCATGAGACTTATTCATTATCACACGAACAGCATGAGAAAGACCTGCCCCTATGATTCAATTATCTCCCACTGGGTCCCTCCTACAACATGTGGGAATTCCAGAAGAGATTTGAGTGGGGACACAGTCAAACTATATAATTCTGCCCCTGGCACCTCCCAAATATCATGTTCTCATAATTCAAAACCAATCATGCCTTTCCTATAGTACCTCCAAGTCTCAAATCATTTCAGCATTAACTCAAAAATCTACAGTCCCAAGTCTCATCTAAGACAAGGCAAGGCCCTTCCACCTATGAGCCTGCAAAATAAAAAAAAACAAGTTAGTTACTTTCTAGATCCAATGGGGGTACAGGAATTGGGTAAATACAGCCATTCCAAATGGGAGAAACTGGCCAAAACCAAGGGGCTACAGACCCCATGCAAGTCTAAAATCCAGCAGGTCAGTCAAATCTTCAAGCTCCAAAATGATCTCCTTTGACTCCATGTTTCACATCCAGGTCATGCTGATGCAAGAGGTGGGTTCCCACGGTCTTGGGCAGGTCTGCTCCTGTGGCTTTACAGGGTATAGCTCCCCTCCTGGCTACTTTCATGGGCTTGTGTTGAGCATCTGCAGCTTTTCCAGGTGCACAGTGCAAGATGTTGGTGGATCTAGCATTCTGGTGTCTGGAAGACAGTGGCTCTCTTCTCACAGCTCTACTAGGCAGTGCCCCAGTACAGACTCTGTGTGGGGGCTGCCAAACCCATATCTCCCTTCTGCACTGCCCTAGCAGAAGTTCTCCATGAGGGCCCCACCTCTGTACCAAACTTCTGCCTGAGCATCCATGCATTTCCATACATGCTCTGAAATCTAGGTGGAGGTTCCCAAACCTTAATTCTTGAATTCTGTGCACCCGCAGGCTCAACACCACATGGAAGCTGCCAAGGCTTGGTGCTTCCACCCTGTAAAGCAACAGCATGAGCTGTACCTTGGCCCCTTTTAGTGATGGGTGGAGTGGCTGGGATGCAGGGCACCAAGTCCCTAGACTGCATACAGCACAGGAACCTGGGCCCAGTCCATGAAGCCATTTTTTTCTTCTAGATCTCAGGACCTGTGAAGATCTGGCAATATTTTCTCCATTGTCTTGGTGATTAACATTCAGTTCCTCTTATGCAAATTTCTGCAGCCGGTTTGAATTTCTCATCAGAAAATTAGATTTTCTTTTCTATCACATTGTCAAGCTGTAAACTTTCCAAACTTTTATGCTGTGTTTCCCTTTTAAAACAGAATGCCTTTAATAGCACCCAACTCACATCTTAAATGCTTTGCTGCTTAGAAATCTCTTCTGCCAGATATCCTACATCATCTCTCTCAAGTTCAAAGTTACACAAATCTCTAGGGCAGGGGCAAAATGACACCAGTCTCTCTGCTAAAACATAAGAGTCACCTTTGCTCCAGCTCCCAACATGTTTCTCATCTCTACCTGAGACCACCTCACCCTGGATCTTATATTTGACATCACTATTGGGCTTTTGCTCAAAGCCATTAAACAAGTCTCTAGGAAGTTCCAAATTTTCCCACATTTTCCTTTCTTCTTCTGAACCCTCCAAACTGTTCCAACCTCTGCCTGTTACCCAGTTCCAAAGTCACTTCCACATTTTTGGGTATCTTTTCCACAGTACCCCAATTCTGGTAGAATTTACTGTATTAGTCCATTTTCACACTGCTGATATAGACATATTGAAGACTGGGCAATTTACAAAAGAAAGAGGTTTAATGGATTTACAGTTCCACGTGGCTATTTAAGCTTCACAGTCATCGTGGAAGGCAAAGAAGAGCAAGTCACATCTTACATGGATGGCAGCAGGCAAAGAGAGAACTTGTGCAGGGGAATTCCTCTTTATCAAACCATCAGATCTCATGAGACATATTCATTATCATGAGAACAGCACGAGAAAGACCTGCTCCCGTGATTCAATTACCTCCCACCGGGTCCCTCCCGTAACATGTGGGAATTCAAGAAGAGATTTGGGTAGGGACACAGCCAAACCATACCAGATGTCCACTCTTTTCACTTCTATTCAACATTGTACTAGAGGTTCTAGCCAGAACAACTAGGCAAGAAAAAAGAATGCATCCACAAAGGAAAACTATATATATATTTTTGAGACATATATATATTTGAGACAGAGTCTTGCTCTGTCACCCAGGCTGGAGTGCAGTGGCACAATCTTGGCTCACTGCAACCTCCGCCTCCCCAGTTCAAGCAATTCTCCTGCCTCAGCCTCCCAAGTAACTGAGATTACAGGCATGTGCCACCATGCCCAACTAATTTTTGTATTTTCAGTAGAGACGGGGTTTCACCATGTTGACCAGGCTGGTCTTGAACCCCTGACCTCAGGTAATTCACCTCACCTTAGCCTCCCAAAGTGCTAGGATTACAGGCGTGAGCTACCATGCCTGGCCTAAGTAAAATAATACTTATTTGAATATGACACCATCTTGCATATAAAAAAAACCCTTAGAAATCCATTTAAGAACTATTAGAACTAATAAATAAATGAATTAAGCAAGGTGGCAGAATACAAGATCAAATATATAAAGAATTGATTATATTTCTAATATCATTGAAAAATCAACTTTCTTAATATGAAATTTTAAAAAAATTCATTTAACATAGCATCAAAAAATAAAATACATGGAAATACATTTTTAATGGAAGATTAGTATACTGAAAACTAAAAAACATCATTGAAAGAAATTTTAAAAGGTAAAAATGAAAGGAAAAACATCTTACATTTATTGATCACAAGTCTCCATATTGACAGAATGGCCATACCTTTCAAATTAATAAACAGATTCAAAGTAATTCCTATCACTATCCAAGCTGCCCATTTTTTGCAGAAGTTGGCAAGCTGATACTGAAATTCATACGGATCATCAATAGATATAGGGAGCTCAAATAATCTTAACAAGAAAGAACAAGGTTGTAAGATTCAGTTACAAATTTCAAACCGTATAAATATATATGCCCACTCTAAAGCCACAATTTTTTTTTTAAATAATTAAGAATGAAAACAATAACAACAGCAACAAAACCACAAAGCTACAATATGCACGACTATGTAATACTGGCATAAAGATAGATATATAGATCAATGGAATGGAATTGAGAGTACAGAAATAACCCCCTATATTTATGGTCAATTAATTTTGATAAGAGTCAACATAATTAAATGAGGGAAAATAATCTTATCAACTATTTGTGCTGGAACAAGTAAATATCGACATGTAAGAGAACAAAGTTGGTCTTCCATTTCACATAATATATAAAAATTAATTGATTATAGATTATGGACATAACTGTAAGAGTTAAAACTATAAAACTCTTAGATACATACATAGAAGTAAATTTTCAAAACCTTCAGGAAAGCAGTGCCTGAAGATATGCCAATAAAAGTACAAGTCACCAAAAAAAATGGACTATTTCAAAACTTACAAAATTTGTGCTTCAAATAATGCATGAAAAAAATGAAAAGATAAGCCATAAAATAAGAAAAAATATTGCAACTCAATATATGGCAGACTAATATATACATTATCAGATATAATTTGGCTTAATTAACAGCAGTTTAATTCTTTCATTTCTGGAGGCTGGAAGCCCAAGATCAAGACAATTCTAAAATCCATATGGAACCAAAAACAACCAAAGAGCCTAAGTAATCTTAAGCAAAATGAAAAAAGCGGCAGGCATCACATTACCTGACTTCAAATTATACTACCAGGTTATAACAGTAGAGATAGCATGGAACAGGTATAAAAATAGACATAGATCAGTGAAATAGAAACAAGATCCCGGCGTGGTGAAATCCCGTCTCTACTAAAAAGAAAAATACAAAAATTAGCCGGGCGTGGTGGCAGGCGCCTGTAATCCCAGCTACTCTGGAGGCTGAGACAGGAGAATCGCTTGAACCCGGGAGGCGGAAGTTGCAGTGAGCTAAGATCGCGCCACCGCACTCCAGCCTGGGTGACAAAGAGAGACTCCGTCTAGGAAAAACAGAAAAAAAAAAAAAAAAAAGAAAGAAAGAAAAGAAAGGAAGAAAAGAAAGAAAAAGGAAGGAAGGGAGGGAGAGAGGGAGGGAGGGAGGGAGGGAGGGAGGGAGGAAGGAAGGAAGGAAGGAAGGAAGGAAGGAAGGAAGGAAGGAAGGAAGGAAGGAAGGAAGGAAGGAAGGAAGGAAGGAAGGAGGGAGGGAGGGAAGGAAAGAAGGAGGGAAGGAAGGAAGGTCGCAAAAAGAAAGTCACATACTTACTGGTCTTTGACAAAGTCGACTGGGGAAATGACACTCTTTTCAATAGATGGTGTTGGAAAATTCGATTGTCAAATGCAGAAGAATGAAACAGAACCCTTCTCTCTCATCATATACAAAAATTAACACAGACGGTTTGAAGGCTTAAATGTAAGACCTGAAACTATAAAAATACTGGAAGAAAATCTATGAAGAACTCTTCTTGAGATTGTTCTAGGCAAATAATTTATGACTAAGACCTTAAAAGCATAAGCAACACCACCCAAAACAGACAAATGTGACTTAATTAAACTAACAAGATCTGCACAGCAAAAAATAATCAACAGAGTGAAAAGAGAACCTGCAGAATAGAAGAAAATATCCAGAATTTACAAGGAACACAAACAACAATAACAACAACAACAAAAAAGGCAAATAATATTAAAAAATAGACATAGGACATAAATAGATATTTTTTAAAAGAAGACATACAAATGGCCAGCAAACATATACAAAAATGCTCAAACAAAAATAATTATCAGAGAAATACCAGTTAAAACCACAATAAGATATCTTCTTACACCACTCAGAATGGCTATTGTTAATACAAAAACCAACAAAAGTTGGTGAGGATGCAGATAAAAGGGAACACTTTTGCTTTTACTTTTACTTTTACACTATTGGTGGTAATGTAAATTAGGGCAACCTCTATGGAAAATAGTATGGAGATTTCTCAACTAGAAATACAACTATCATTTGATCCAGCAATCCCACTACTGGGTATCTACTCAAAGGAAAATAATTCATTACATCAAAAAGAGACATGTACTCATATATTGCAGCACTGTTCACAATAGCAAAGACATGGAATCAACCTAAGTGTCCAACCACACATCATTAGATTTAAAATGTGATATACATATACAATAGAATGCTATTCGGTCATTAAAAAACAATTAAATCACGCCTTTAGCACAACATGGATGAAAGTGGAGGCCATCATCTTAGGTGAAACAACTCAGAAACAGAAAGTCAAATACCTCATATTCTCACTTATACGTGGGAGCTAAATAATGTATACACATGGGCATAGCTTGTAGTACAATAGACACTGGAGACTCAGAAGGGTGGAAAACATTTGGGAGGGGTGTTTTGATGAGAAATTACTTAATGGGTATAATGTACATAATTCAGATGATGAATGCATTAAAAGCTCAGACCACCAGTATACAATATACTCATATATCAAAATTGTACTTGTACCCCTTAAAGTTATTTTTTTAAAGATTCCTATAAGGTTGTTGTCTTTTTCCTGAGCCCTCTCTCCTTGGCTTGCAGATGTCTGCTTCTCTCTTGTGTCCTCACATGGCCTTTCTTCTGTGAAAAGCATTTCTCATAATTGTCTCTCTTCTACTATGAACAACAGTCATATTGGACTAGGGTCTATCTAGTTGATCTGATTGATCTTAAGTACCTTTTTAAAGGCCCTGTCTCCATTTCTAAATAATTCACATTCAGAGATGTGCTTAGGATTAGGACTTCAACATAGAAATTTGGGTAAGCAATGCATTTCATAACAAAAAATATGTATATGCAGATATAATCAGAAATCTTACAAATCAACAATAAAAACACAACCCAATTTTTACAATAGGCAAAGGATCTGAAAAGGAATTTCTCTACAGAATATGTGCAAATGACCAATAAGCACATAAAATGCTCAAATATCAAGTCATAAGGGAAATGCAGGTCAAAATCATTATATCACATCATATTCACTAGGGTAGCTATACAAGTCATACAATAGCAAGTGTTGGTGAAGATGTGGAGAGATTGGAGCTTTCATACACTGTTAGCAAAGATGTAAAATAGTACAACCACTTTTGACAACTGTTTGGCAGCTTCTTAAATATTAAACATAGAATTACTATTGACCCAAAAATTCTACTCCTAAATATATACTTAAGAAAAATGAAAACATATGTCCATACAAAAATCTGTATGTAGATGTTCATATGAACATTATTTATAATAGTCAAAGAGTAGAAACATTTCTAGTATCTGTCTGCCATGGAATGGATAAATACAATATTTGAGGCATTTGACTATTTGTAGCACATAAAAATATTTTAGGAAATTACATACATATACTAAATTAGCTACCTCATAATAGTATATTTAAATTATCATATTAAAAATGCTGGACTAGAAGGCTGGGCGCGGTGGCTGATGCCTGTAATTCCAGCACTTTGGGAGGCTGAGGCTGATGAATCACCTGAGGTCAGGAGTTTGAGACCAGCCTAATCAACATGGAGAAACCCTGTCTAAACTAAAAATACAAAAAAATACTAGCCAGGCATGGTGGTGCAGGCCTGTAATCCCAGCTACTCAGGAGGCTGAGGCAGGAGAATTGTTTGAACCCGGGATGTGGAGGTTGCGGTGAGCCAAGGTCACACCATTGCCCTCCAGCCTGGTCAACAAAAGCGAAACTCCGTCTCAAAAAACACAAACAAACAAACAAAACGCTGGACTAGAAATTTCAACTTTTAAACTAAATACATCCTTTAGTGTCATAAAAACTCGATTTGTCTTTTATAAGTACATTGTTTAACTTTTCCATGATGCAAATTTCCATTATTTTATATAGATAATTTTTTTAGTGAGTAATAAATCACCAAATGGGGACAATAAAATAGTAAAGGATCAGCAATATCTTACTTAGAGTGCTAAGAGTCAGATATTCAGAGTATCTTATTTCTCAACAACTCAATATACATTAAATTCCTGTGTTAATAAAAACAATGAAAAATGTTTTTAAAATTAAACGTTTAAATTAGATAGTATGCTCCACATAGGAAGAACCATAGTGTATAACATTTAATAACCTCTGTGCAGAGAATGTTTTCCTTTGATGGCAAAACTTAAATAAGAAAAAGATATCCTGCATTAGCAAATATCCAATGACTCTGGAAAAGAACTGTAATCAACCTCCAGCAATTTAATAACAATGGATGTAAAAAATTACACGTTTTTTTCTCTTTTTCTTAATTTATTTTCTGTCTTCTTTCATTCCCCATAGTTCATTAATAGGCCTAGAATATAAAGGATACATATGAGAGAAGATTATAATTATATATTAGTTTGGATTTATATAACCAATAATTTTATGTAGTAAAGCCATAGTTTCATCTAGTACCTCTAAAACCAGGAAAGAATAAAGTAAAATACTTGCAGCTATTTTCATGATTTATTGAGTAAATACTAGAGCAATCACATTGGGCAGAAGACTATCATTCTGAATCAAACCTGTTATTAAACACTAAATATATTTAAAAGTCTCATAAAATCAAAATTTTCCATATATTTAATAAAAACTGGGTTTCTTGCTACTTTGGAACTTGGACTTCTCATATTCTCTCCAGTTGCTCAGCAACTGTACTTGTAATGGAACAATTTTTAGTAGATATTAGATATTTCCAAGCTTTATTTTTCTTTCTTACAAAAGGAAAGCTATTGTCAAACCAAATGATTTCTTCCAGGATAAAAGAATCTGAATGGTTGCAACTGTATCTTCTAACCTGCCTAATTCAAATCACTTTTAAGCAGATATGAAAGCATGCAGTTAGCTTGTGTGTTTTTGTGTTTTATGTGAGGAGACCTGAAAAAACATAAAAAGGAAATAAGGACTAACATAAATCCTTTTTCAAAAAGCATAAACAGTACTTGGTTGATAGAATTATTTAAAGGACACTCTATGAGAGAGATAGCCATAGGAATAAATAAATTAAAAGACCATGGATTTTTAATGAAACTTAGACTTTTCTCTTATTTTATTTTGTTATTGAGGGAAGGACTGTCTATACTTTTGATGATGCAGCCAAGGATTTGGGGATAGATTCATTCAGAAATACCATACAACTTACTATACTCAGAACTACCAATGGACACCTGATTTGACCACAGCTTTGGTGGTGATTTTTGTCTTATTTACAAAGTTTCCCAAACTCCTATTCTGGTGTATACCATATAGTATTGCCAAGTAAATAAGTATTCTCTGAAAGAAAGTGAATAAAATAATCAATATAATATACCTTAATACAAATTGGTAACCAGAAGTAACTGAATTCAGGTTAGAGAATATCCACCACGACTAGTTGCTAGCTGACTTGTATTGTTAAACAATAAAATCCATTTCAATTCAGTTTTAACACATATGAACCCAAATAGAGGGTATTTAACAATATAATACACATAATTATTATGATAAATCATCTCATATCATACAAATAAGTTTGTCTAATAAAGAATAGAACAAAACAAGACAAACCAAGTTGAAATATTGTTTCTTTAAAAACATCTTATCACAATGTATTAAGCATTTATGTACTTAAGGACATTGTTATCTTTGCCAACACCTTTTAAGTGCAGTGGTTCCACGGACTCAAAGTGAATCTTCATATTTCAATGCTTATGATACATTTTGTAGGAAGATAAAGTGACTATTTTTATCTTACATAAGTCCATCCAAAACTCTAAGTTAAAAAAAGAAAAAAGTACACTGCTAAACCCTTTAAAACTGGCAATGAAACATATTTACATGATAGACAGAGTGGACTTATTTTAAGAAAGGGATCTCAAAATGAATATTCCATCTATGCTTGCTACTACTGCTCAGAAGTTATGAATCCAGACTCCAATAGAATCGTATTCTTAATACTGTCAGATTTTGTTCACAACTTTGAAATTTCCGCTGTTATATTTTCCAAGAAGAATGTATCTCAAACAAATATAACTGATTTTAGGTATCAAATAAAGCTGTTGAGCAGGGGTATACTGTCTCCACCACACTGGATAAGAAGAGTTTTAAACATGGCAAGAGAATTGCCATACCAGAAGGGTCATTTATCATCAATCTAGGCAGAACCTGTAAGAATCATGTGATGGAAGAGGAATTGATGCCATAGTCATTTAGTATATGCAGGAGACAAACGTGGGTAGAGAGCTTCTACATTGCAATTGGTGTTGAAATTAGACAGTGGCACAGAGGCTGACAAGAAAACTGGGTCGCAGGCAGCAAATCATGAGGATTTATCTATTTTTAAAGCAGTATCTAAATTGAAAATAACAAAATTAGTACGGCCTACTACAAAAATTTCCTTCCTTCCTTCCTTCCTTCCTTCCTTCCTTCCTTCCTTCCTTCCTTCCTTCCTTCCTTCCTCTCTCCCTCCCTCCCTCCCTCCCTTGTCTTCATCTTCTTTCTCTCTTTCTTTCTCTTTCTCTCTTTTCTCTCTTTCTGTTGAGACAGGGTCTCACTCTCCTGTCCAGGCTGGAATAGAGTGGCACGATCTCAGTTCACTGCAACCTCTGCCTCCAGGGTTCAAGCCATTCTCCCACCTCAGCTTCCTGAGTAGCTGGGACTATATGGGACTATAGGCATGTGCCACCATGCCTGGAATTTTTTTTTTTTTTTTTTTTTTTTTTTTTTTTTTTTAGTAGAGATGGAGTTTCATCATGTTGGCCAGGCCGGTCTCGAACTCCTGGCCTCAAGTGATCCACCCACCTTGGCCTCCCAAAGTGCTGGGATTACAGGTGTGAGCCACCATACCTGGCCAGTCACTACATGTATTTAATTCAACAAATATTTATTGGACACTTCCTCTGTGCCAGGTACTAAGCTATGCATAAAGTACCTCAAAGAACAGGATGATGATTCTTGCCCTCTGTGGAGCTTTACACTAATCAAGCCTACTGTTTAATAATGTTTTAAAGTCCTGAAGAATGTGTATTATATACATGATGATATAAAATATTCACAATTTTAAAAAATCTAAGCAACAGAAAAATGTGAAGAAACAATTCTTAGGCCTAAACTCTAATATAGTATTTGGTCCAGAGAATGTGGTATTAATGCAAACTAATTCTGGGGAGAATGTTCTTACCTGGTACTGTCTTTGTCCGTTTGGACTGCAGCTGTAACAAAATACTATAAACTGGGTAGTTCTTAAACAACAGAAATGTATTTTTCATAGTTCTAGAGGCTAGAAAAGCAAGAATCAAAGCCCATGTAGATTCTGCATCTGGTGAAGGCCTGTTTATGTGTTCATACATGCCTTCTGGCTGTGTCCTCACGTGGTGGAAGGATGGATGGTCTCTCTGGGGCCTCTTTTACAAGAGCACTAATCCCATTCATGAAGACTCTCAAATACAATCGCCTTGGGTGTTAGGATTTCAACATATGAATTTTAGGAGAAGGTGAACCTTCAGACCACAGCAGTTACACAGGAGAAGGTCCAGAGAGGGGTCTGGAAAGAATGTGGCCTACAGCATGGTCCTGTTTGCCCACATATAAGAGGGGTACTGACTTAATTTCATGAGAAGTTTTAATAAAAATAATTCAAAATACCACATAATACTTCAGAAACTTGTTAAGTATTTTACTTTGTGCAGGGAAGTTTTCTGAGATGCAGTGGAGTAATAACTCTTGTTTCACCACGCTTTCCTTTTGAAACTGCCCTTTCCTGTAGTAACTACTTCAAAGCTAATAAAAGCAAACTCCAAAACTCAAAAGGTAGACTAAAGTATACTTTATATCTTCCGATTGTATTTTTGTTTCTGTGTAAATTGTATCTCACCAATATCCACAAGAACATATATAAATAACTATAAAACTATAGTAAATAATAATAAGATAGACAACATAATCTTGGTTTTAAAATAAATCATTGACATTCTTTAGATTATCAATTGGGTATATATTATTGTATTGGTGTGTTAATGATTTACAACTTATTATTTTTCTACACACTGACATAATTATAGAAAAATAAATTTCTACAGGACACAAAATGATTTTTTCTTACTTACACACATTTATGTTTTTTTGAGATGGAGTTTTGCTTTTGTCACCTAGTCTGGAGTGCAGTCTTGGTACAGTCTTGGTACATTGCAACCTCTGCCTCCTGGGTTCAGGCAATTCTCCTGCCTCAGCCTCCTGAGTAGCTGGGATTACAGGGATGCACCACCATGCCCAGCTAATTTTGCATTTTTAGTAGAGACAGGGTTTCATCGTGTTGGCCAGACTGGTCTTGAACTCCTGACCTCAAATGGTCCACCTGCCTCAGTCTCCCAAAGTGCTAGGATTATAGGCACGAGCCACCATGCCTGAACTTATGCAATATTTCACAGATTATTGTTTTTAAAATGTCATGTAATGGAAAGGAGGGAAAGAAAGCAAATCAGATGCAGCATACCACATAGGCATCTCCTGAATAATCAATTTTACAGTAAGCTATAATATCAATACTAGGAACCAAAAAACAGGGGGATTCCCTGATCTCGATTCTTTCCAAGGCTACACCTTCCACCAGGAAGTGGGAGACCAAGTGTCTATGGCTGCCAAGAAACACCGCTTCGTGGTTGATTCACTGCAGGAATGCATAAAATTGTCTTATACCCTCTCCCTTGAGTGTGGTGAAAGAGAGCCAAGAGTAGTATCTAGTTTTCAGAGATGTCAAGTAGTCCCTTTTTCTTCCAGGCTTACTTATGCTATGGAGATATGTCAAAGATCTAACTCAGCATGATAACACCCTGATGGCCCAGGTAGTCCATCTAATGCTTCCAGAGTCAGACTTGGTAGCCAGTACTCCTCAGCAGGGTCTTTGTGACAGCTGAACTCAAAGGTTGTTCTTCTATCTTTCTTCAACACACACGCTCTCTTTAGTGACAGCTTCCATGGTTTACTTTACTTAACCACTGTTGGTTGCTAAGGTGGGAGTTCCTTATAGTTGGAACTATATTAGTTGTTGCTATGGTATTAGCTGCTGATGGTATAGAGTTAAAGCCATCTCCATTCCTCTTATTTACCATTTGCATTTTAGGTTCTGCTTTCCTGCTTGAGTGCTGTTTTAAAAACATGTTCTAGTTTTGTTTTCTTGTTTTTGTTTTAAAATCAATTGATCCTCAGTCTCATTTCTAGAAAGCATCATTATTCCTCAGCACCATTTCTAGAAGTCATTTCACAACAGGGCTCTTGATGAGAGCCACAGATGTAGTTAAAAGCTTTCACAGCTTTCTCAAATAATTGGTTTCTAAAATAATTTATTTAAAGTCTTTTTCAAGTCACAATAAGGCAGCAAGACTCATTAATATTTTGAAGGATCTGTAGACTCCCCCTCCTCTACCTACCCTACCTCACTCCCTTCTGGTGTCTCCACTTCTTTTGGTGGTGGCAAAATGCAGAGAAAGTAAATGAAACAATACAAATTACCACAATAGGTGGCAACTCCAGCCATTCCCAGAATCAACCCCAGCAATATTACAAGCTCTGCTCTCTCCCAGTCCTGGAGTTTATTTCCATGGTCAGCAGTCAGTTACAAATGAAGCAACACGGATTAATGAAAAAACATTTTGCTTTCTTCCAGTGATAACGACCTCAGCAAAAGAAGACGTAATAGGTCCCAGACAGATCCTAATCACATAGGCTTATTAAAATCCCTCTATCGAAGATCTAGTTCCTCCATTAGTGACCTCTGTTTCCTATCACATAAAATTCTCTCAAACTCTTCCCCAAGGTGGGCTGAACAAGAGCATGGTTGCTTTTTCCTTAGTGATTATTGTATTTGCTTTTAGCCTTTCACATTAGAATATAATGAGGAGAGGGCCCTGCAATTTAGGAAGCCAAGATTAATGCCTCTATAGGTTGGTCTGAGTTGGGTCCTTTGTTCTGCTCAGTAGATCTCCATATTTGCTTCACCTCAATTTGGTGAACCTAAAAATGTAAGCACTCTATAACCTCTTTTTCCTTGTTCCCATCCTGTTATAGGCTGACTTGTATTGCCCCAAAATTTATATTTTGAAGCCCTGCCCTCTAGTACCTCAGAATGTTACTGTATTTGGAGATACAGCCTTTAAAAGATAAATAATGTTAAATGGGGTGGTTAGGGTGTGTGACTAGTTACTGGTGTTCTTACAAGAAGAGATTAGGACACAAACAGAGGGAAGACCACAGGAGGACACGGCAAGAAGGCAGCCATCTGCAAGCCAAGGAAAGATATTTAAGAAGAAACCATACTGGTTGACACCTGGATTTTGTACTTCTAGCCTCCACAATTGTGAGAAAATAAATTTCTGTTACTTAAGCTACCCTGTCTGTAGTGCTTTTATTCTGGTAGCCCTAGCAAACTAATATGTGTGCTTTTGTCTTTTTTCAAATAGACTCCTCCTCATATCAGTACTACCAATAATGTCACTACTGAAAATGCCTCATTGCTATATTTTGCTGGACCTAAGGGATTCCAATTTCTATTACAATTCTTCTGGTATGAGCAAACTTTTGGAATCTCTAATTGTCCCCCAACAGGATGTTAAAGGAACAGCCTATAGCCTCTCATGTTAGGTCTTGAATTCATATTCAAGTAACTTGGCAAAAGACCCTGATATCTATTTTTGAGTCTTCTCTAGAGAACATCAAGGATATTTAACCATATGTGCCTTTCAACTATCTATCTAACTATTCATCTATCTATTGTCTAATGTCCATATCACACTCTAAAGGTGACGCTGAACTGCTAACTTGGTTTTGTTTTGTTTTGTTTTGTTTTGACAGGGTCTTGCTCTGTCACTCAGAGTAGGAGTGCTGACTTTGTTATTAACCAACTTAATCTACTTCTTTTCCAAATCTGGTGGTGACAAATATTTAGGTAAAAGGTATAAAAGTTACTAGAAAACACTTGAAGTTTCAGCTTATATACAACATATTGACATTCAGGTTGAGATGCAACTTTATAAAAGCCCAGAAAGATTTATTCCATATTTAATACAACTTCTCTCTTCTTTATTTCAAAAAATCCAGTTTTGAAATATAGTTGAGCCCTATTTGAAATATGGATGGGAGATTCACTACTATTGCTGTCCAATAATTCTTAGTCTAAAATTTTGCTCAGTGAGTTACTTCTGAATCATCTGAGCTGAGAAAGCACAAACTTATTTTAAATTATTTAGTTTTTGCTGATTTTGTAAAATAGTTTATCTGTTCATTCATAGTGATTACCTTTTTATTTACAATACTAGTTTGCTTCTAATAGCACACACTTATTGCCCTAATAATTTGTTCCTCCTCATTAATGTGTACCTTGACTTATTTTCTGTCTTTTTCAGGCAACCTATGCAAGACACTTTTGTTCATGGAAATCTGTAAGTCATCTTTCTCTGTAGTGTTATTAAACCTTAATGTTTAATGATTCTTAAATCTGGAAATGTAATATTCCTTGGTAGTACTGTTAGTTTGTCTATTCTTCATTTTTCTGGAAAATAATACACATTTCTCCAAGTCAATTTAGCAGTTGAAGAAAATCAAATTCACAACAGATAATCATAGATAAGTAGATTCTTCAATATACTAATAAATGTCAAGGCTTTAAAAACTGTAGAATATAATGTGCTGTGATAGGATCCTGCAAATTACTGGGTTAGCTTCATGGACCAGAGAATAGACCAGCTGCCTCTTAGGGTATTTTTTGTATTACAGTCTAGAAAAATCTGGGATACAATGATAATTTTGCCATTCAATGCCCCCCACCCCCAATATTAATTAATTTATTATTCTTTCCAAGTTCATAGGTTCTCTTCCTATTTTCAATCTATCTGCAATGTCCCTTCTAATAATTATACAACAGTAACTCCTTTAGTGGATATTACAATTTCCTACCATATTTTACAATAATGAGTGTTCTGGAATTGTTCAAAATACTATCAAAACTGCAATATATTTTTGAATGTTTACTGAGTTCAGAGTACACTATCACAAATACACACACATATATACATATATATGTTTTATACACTACATTACACACACACACGTGTGTATATATACAAATATATACATAAAATGAATGCTTTCATGTGTATGTGAATACATATATACATGAATATATTCATTCACATATATGTATGTTTGCATATACATATATATATGTGTGTATATATATGTGTGTATATATATATGAATGCCTTTTTCCCTCCCATAATAATTTGCTTCTAGATATGATCTACATGGGGTCATAAACAAGAGAAAGGTTAAATAGCTACACAAAGCAACACCTCAAGAAACACTTCCAGCTGCATCCCAGCTGGCTATTAGCAGGGACCTGAGCTGAAATGTCCTGGAATTATACACTACTATACTCCTCCCTGTACCTGTGGACTCTTTATGTGGGTGGTTGGGAATGCTCAGCTAAAGCAATGATGAGGCTAGGGCAATTTGTGAGAAAATCTGGAAAATGAAGCTAGCATAGATCACAGTGCAGCTATACCGTCTCTGCTTCACTCTCAGCCAGATTTTCAGGTTTTCAGAATACCCCCTCAATTGGATCAGTAGCCTGAGCCACTGTACCCTTCCAGTGAACAGATTGTGGTGTAGTAGGACCCTCTCTGCTCCACACCCGGGAAGATCTTTGGGCATTTGGAGTACCTGCTCACATAGACTAGCAACCTGGGGGACCTTACCCTTCCTGTGAAAAGATCCTGATCCAGGGATACCCTCTCTGCTTCACGACCAGGAAGAACTCCAGGAATTCAAAGCAATCACTTTCCTGACTCAGCAGCCTGTGCTAGCCAACATTTACTGTACAGAGATCATGATGCAATGGGGCCTTATCCACTCAATGCTCAGGCAGCTTTTCACACAGTTAGAGAACCCAGTCACCTGGATCAGCAGCCTGAGTCACCCCACCCTTCCTATGCAGAGATTGTGATGCAGAGGGGCCCTTTGCACTCCATGCCCAGGCAGATCTGTAGGCACCAGGAGAACCCACTCTTCCAGATTAGGAGTTAGGGTTCTCCGTCCCCTTCCCCATGCAGATAACTTGGGTCTGAGCAAATTTTAGAGCTCCATGCCTAGGCACACCTCTGGGCATCTGGTGGCTATCCACTGGATTCTCACTTGGCACTGATGCTTGTGCTTGCCATCAGGGGACATGTAGGTGGACCTGCCCGCTTGGTTCCTGCCTGCCCTATCCTCAGGGGCTGAGAAGGGAGCTCCACCCAATATGCATTCTATGAATCAGCCCATTGCCTGATGCAACAAGAGCTTCTGCCAGTAAACAAGGATCAAGTATACACCTAGTCATGTTGGCTGCAGACAGTCTTACCTGTAAGTGTCATCTATGGACTTGCAGGATAAACTGCATAGTGTAATATAAAACCTGCTGAAAGAAGTGCATAGGGATACAGAAGCAAAGCCAAAAGACCTACCCAGAATTCTCTACAGTCACGATCCCTAGGGAAGGGGAAAAAGAAAAAAAAAAATCATAATGTTATAGAGGAAGAAAGAAAAAGACACATTTCTACTTACACAAAAATAATTACAAAAATTAGAAGTATCAGTATCTCCAAATGAGAAAAAAGCATAGCAAGAATTCTGCCACCATGAGAAAATATGAATGTAGTGATACCACTAAAGGATCACACTGTAATGCTCTCTAACAAAAATGGAAACTCAGAAATGACAGATAAAGAATTCATATCATGAATTGCAAGAAAGCTCAATGAGTTCCAAGACAAGGTTAAAAATCACACAAAGAAACTTCTAAAGCAATCCAGGAAATGGAAGAAGATATAAACATCTTAAAAAGAAATGAAACAGCTTCTGGAATTGAAAAACTCATTTAAGAAATTTTAAACTACAATGGAGTCCTTTATCAACAGACTGGGCCAAGCAAAAGAAAGAATTTCAGAGCTTGAAGTGTAGTCTTTTGAACTAACCCAGTAAGACAAAAATAAAGAAAAAAGATTTTATAAAGTGAACAAAGTCCTTAAGAAATATGGTGTTATATAAAGCAACCAAACTTATGAATTATTGACATTTCTGAGAGAGAAAGAGAAAAAGCAAACAATCTGCAAAATACATTTGAGGGAATAATTCAAAAAAATTTCCCAATCTTGCTAGAGAGGTAGACATTCATACACAAGATATCCAGAGAAAACCTGTGAGATACTATATAAAACAAACATCACCAAGACATGTAGTCACCAAAGTGTCTAGTATCAACCCTAAAGAAAAAATTTTAAAGGCAGATAAAGGCCAGATCATGTTCAAAGTAAACCATATCAGGTGAACAGCAGACTTCTTAGCAGAAACCTTGCCAGCAACTAGAGATTGGGGACTAATTTTCAGCATTCTTAAAGAAAATAAATCTTTTTTTTTTTTTTTTTTTTTTTTTGGAGACAGAGTGTTGCTCTGTCACCCAAGCGGGAGTGCAGTGGTGTGATCTCGGCTCACTGTAACATTTGCCTTCCGGGTCAAAGCAATTCTTCTGTCTCAACGTCCCAAGTAGCTGGGATTACAGGTGCATGCCACCATGCCCAGCTAATTTTTTGTATTTTAGTAGAGACAGGGTTTCACCATGTTGCCCAGGTTGGTCTCGAACTCCTACCTCATACAACCCATCCGCCTTGGCCTCCCGAAGTTTTCAATGCCATTCCTATCAAACTACTGATGCCATTTTTCTCAGAATTAGAAAAAAAATAAAATTCATATGGAAACAAAAAAGAGCCCAAATAGACAAAGCAATACCTATTTGCAGAGGCATTGCATTACCTAATTTCAAACTATTATAAGGCTGCAGTAAGCAAAACAGCATGGTAATGGTACAAAAACAGACACATAGACCAATGGAACAGAATAGAGAACCCAGAAATGAAGTCGCAAATCTACAGTCATTTGATGTTCAACAAATTTCACAAAAATAAGCAATGGTGAAAGAGCTCCTTATTTAATAAATGATGCTGAGATAACTGACTAGGTACATGCATAATGAAAATAAAATACCATGCTCTCACTTATAAGTGGGAGCTATTAGCTATTTTGACATTACTTTTAATGGCAAAAACCACAATTACTTTTGTACCAACTTAAATAAAAATTAGGTACTCATGGACAAAGGGATGGCAACCATAAACACTGAAGACTAATAGAGGGAAACAGTAGAAGGAGGGGAAGGGCTGAAAAGCTAACTGCTATAAACCATGCTGACTACCTAGGTGACAGTGTCATTCATACCTCAAACCTCACCATCACACAATATACCCATGTAACAAACATGCACATGTACCCCATGAATCTAAAATAAAAGCTAAAATAATAACAAAATTAAAAATTAAAAAAAATAAAAATTAAAGAGGACAAAAGATTTTGATTATCATAGTCCCCCTCCTATTCATTTTTTTAGTTTCAGTTACCTGTGGTTTACTACAGTCTGAAAATATTAAATGAAATATTCTAGAAAGAAAGAAAAGGAAACACTTCAAGGAGGTGCATGATTAATCACTTAAACAATTGAACAACTGCCTAGACAGTAAGGTTCATGACAAACAAGAGACTAAACATTCAAAAATTCTGAGTTTAAGGACTATTCCCCAGTTGAATAGGGAAACCTCTGCTCGGGCATAAGGAACTGATCACATTTGGTCCAATTGATAAGGAGTAGTCATTCACATCTGTGATTCTCTACTATTAGACCTTCAATACATTGAACCCTCCAGTATTTACTAAAATTACTCAATGACTTCAATTTTGATGCTTTCTTCCCCTCATAACTAACTTCCAATATTACTTCTATGTTTACTATCACATCTTTAATACACTTATTCAGGAAAAGGTTTTTATTGTTTTATTTCATCCAGTACTGTGCTAGCTACTGAGGCACATGGTATATAGTAATCAGATCATGAATGATTCTGTTTAAGTAAATATGTATTTTGACTCATAAAGTAAGACAGTTAAAGCAGATTTAGGCTCTTCAACAAATAGCTGAGCTGTACTGCAGAGACTCACCACATAATGTAGTTGGAGATTTTTAGACAAATACACCTCTGATAGCACCATCAAAGCTGCATATGCATATGTATAATTTTCCCTCTCCTAACTTTCAAAAAAGCCGATATCTGGATTCAAGACAGATAACTTTTTATTATAGAAGTGTGTGATATTATTTTACATTAATATATATTAATTAACAATAAACTAGCTAAGTAGAAAACATGTGTTGCAGAACAAGAAAATGATTAGATGCACAGTGATTTATCTATTTGCAAAGATGTAAATATTTATATATATGTATGGGATGATATATTTCCTTCTTCTATTAAAATAATTCAAAAGTAACAAATTAAATTATCTTTAACAAATCTTGAGGTCAAGAAAACAAGGCATATTCCTGGCAAATCCTGTTAACTGAGATACTATTCTATCCCTGTAGTCTTAATAGTTCCAACTCTATTTAAAAGCAGTTTAAAAGAAGTATTAGAGTACTTTTCAGCCTGGATCTGTCAAAACAATGAAGAAATCCAATAATTTAGCTTTGCAAAGTCCAGAAATGTAAACAAAATGAGATGCATTTATGCAGTCTTGGGCATTGTGTTTTCATTACACTTTCAGTGTTTTCCTTAACTTGTGAAATATTTTGTCAGTTTGAAAAGAGGAATAACAAAACTAAAAATTTTATCATGTCTAAAGAATTTAAATCTAACTCTAACCCCCAAAGATGTTGTCATTTCATGTATTCATAAAATGGGTCATTTCACTTCGTATGTCTTGTTACATTGCTTTGGTTTTATTATATTGCAATAAATATAATAATACAGTAATTTATTATATTGCAGTATAATAAAATCAACTATATTAACCAGTAATATTAACTGATTTATTTTTATCTGATTTGTATAATTATTTTTGTACCTCATGTAATAATCACCATGACATGGCTAGCCAGATGTTCTTACTTCATATCAGAATATCTACATTTATTTTATAAGATACAGGAGAAGAAGACAATTTAATTTTTACATCTTAGAGGTAGAAGAAGGGAAGCTGAGCAATGCTCTCTTGGTCTTTATTACTATAGCAGGGCATAACCCTTATCTAACAAACCTGGTGTTTCTTCTACAACTCACCAAAGACCTATCACATTTATATAACTTTACAATTCGGTTTTATCTGATCTTACCTAGTCAATGTGTCTCGTCCTTCTCTAAATTCCTTATCCACTTAGCAGAATGGTTTCTTAGACAAAAAAGATAAAAAAAAATCTCAGAGTTACCTATCAAAAAGTGGAGGGTCTGGAAAAGAAATATAGAACAGATCTATCATCCTCTTACCCAAGAATAACAAGCATAATTTTACTTTTTTTTTTTTTTTTTTTGAGATGGAGTCTTGCTCTGTCACCCAGCCTGGATTGCAGTGATGCGATCTCGGCTCACTGTAACCTCCACCTCCTAGGTTCAAGTGATTCTCCTGCCTCAGCCTCCCAAGTAGCTGGGACTACAGGTGCTTGCCACCACATCCAGCTAATTTTTTTGTATTTTTAGTAGAGACGGGGTTTCACTGTGTTAGCCAGGATGGTCTCAATCTCCTGACCTCGTGATCTGCCTGCTTCGGCCTCCCAAAGTGCTGGGATTACAGGCATGAGTCACTGTGCCCGGCCTATTTTACTTTTTCAGGAAAGCTTTTTGCTGAGCAAGGAATCATGCAAAAATAATCAGATGGCAGTGTGATGCTAATTTAAATAGAGTTCCTGGCTGTGCCCTAGACTTTTGGTATCAGTTAACTAACTAGAAGTTGGTATAAAGATGCCACAACTAATCATGTAATTCCTGTGCCTTTATACAATCACTGGCTGTGTAATGTGCATTAACTTAGGAAAAAGGAATCAATATCAACTGAGAATAGCCTGCTCTAATCTACTGAAAACACAGTGGTAAAGAGGTAATGAAGAGACAAACTTGAATAAGAAAATAGAGTTCTCTGACAAGTTTTGGAGCCAAAATTCACTGTGAAACCTATTAAAAAATCATAAACACTTAGTTTTAATTTCAGTACTTCAAACAGCGTAAGACAAAATAAATAAATATAGCAGGGAAGCACTATGCTGTATTCTGTGTCTTTTCCTAGAGCCTACATCTTAATGTCCACTCAATTGAAGTGTAGCAACACAAAGGCATGTGTAATAGTCACAGGACCAAAACAGTAGCATCAAATCAATGTCTGTCTGATAGAAAATGTCAAACTCAGAAGCTTTACATAAAATCATTTTAAAAGAAAAAAATAAACACTATCAACTTGACAAAGGAAATATGAAACAAATACAGAACTAAAATGACTTGTATATTTTTTAGAATGAGCTACATTTGGAAAGAAAAAAAAATATTTATGCAGTGACCAGTTACTTACATTTTGTAGAAACAAAAAGCAAAGGGTTATAGTGTCTGCCTATGTATACAAGGCAAAAGGGTAGTAGGATCCAGTATGTGGTTGAGAAGAAAAAGATCAAAAATAGCGATTTATCTGCCCATTTAGGATAAATAAGTAAATAACTGTAAACAACAAACACAATTTTCCTTTTCACCTTTAAAATGTACTTTAAATAGCAAAGAAAATGTGTTTCCCTCTCATTCTGGCTGTTTTGTAAACATTAATTAATTAATTCCAAAAATATCCTTGTGAATGTGAACAGTTATTTCCTCTCTGTTCTACAAAAAAGAAACACTATAATACTAATCATGCACATTTACGGCAATATTTTTCCCTTCGAGGTTCAGAGTGCTTTACTATTTTAAAATTACTAAACATATTAATCATTAATGATAGTTCTGATAAGTATATAAAGCTACCACTATAAGTATGAAAAATAAGGAAGGAATTTTATCATGCATTTTATTCTTCTAAAAATCACCCTAGATACCAGAATCATTCAGGTGGGATGACAACACTAGAGTAATACTGAGATACTATTTCAAAAATATGACAATGTGGTACAGGCCTTTTTCTTTAAAGGCACTAAAAAATTGACCTCAATTAAGTCCTAGACTTTTAAAATCAAAACAAAGGGAAACATAGAAGAGGCAACTTCATTATCTGTTAAGAATAATGATACATGAGTAGACATTCATTAATTCATTCAACAATTGAGTTTTGTTCACGGAGCAGTCATTATAGGCCTATGGAATATAGAAATTAACAATGCAAGGTCTATCTTCATCGAGGCTACCTTCTAGAGGAGGATAAGGGTAACTAAAAAGTAAACAAAATAATTTCAGTTCAAAAATACATTTCTATGAAGCAAATACAGTACAGTAAGGAAGCATAGGATGATGACCCTGGCATGTGCAAATGGTGAGAGGGGGATATAACACAGGAATCGAAGTAAAAAACACAAGAAGATGAGAACAAGAAAATGTTCCATTCATGTGAAGACTAAATAATATAACATATATGAGGTTCTTAGCATATAGCAAGCATTCAATATAGGTTTTGTGGTTTTGTTTGTTTGAGTTTTTCTTTCTTTGAGAACTATTGGAACATTCTAAGCTTTAAACTAGTATATATTCTTTAGTTAATATATCCAGTGAGACAAACTGTTCTTCTCACAGGAGGAATAAGCTCTATCACGATGGTTCTCAACTCTACCTGTACATCAGTATCACCTGGGAGCATTTTTTGAAAAAACTGATGCCCTGGAAGTCCTCCAAACCTTCTGATATTAAAATTCCATAGCTAGGATTGAGAATCAGTTGTCACTTCTACAGCCCTCTCCACCTGACCCCTCTAGCCACAGCACAAGACTCAAGCAACAATGACTTCAGAGTCAGATAGATAATGTTGATACCTCCAAATATGGCCGCTTAAGAAATAAACAGGAAAGTTGAGGCACTCACTCAGGTATTCAAAATAAAAAAATATATATATTAAAGCCTTATGGAGAATTAAAGAATAGGTCTATGGACTAAATTTGGCCTACAGATTGGTAATTTGCCACAGCTGAAAAATGCACACTATTTGATGGGAGCAAGTACAAAGGACTCTAATTATAGCAATGAAGCTCTGCAAAGGGTTCAAAGTGGCTAGAATTTCACTATAAATATTCTGTGCAAAGTGCAATACCCCCTCAATTCTGAAACAGCATTCATGAGACTGTTCATGCCAAGTAATCCCCATCTTCATCGGTATATGCTTGTAACAGAAATTCAGAAAAGACTAAAGGGAACAAGCCAGGAAAGAAAGCAAAGACTATAGTCATTTAATAAACTCTATTAAATACCTCTACTCCACTAAGGCCCTCAAGTGAGAAATGACACAAACAATATTTTTCCATTCTATATTTATATGGGAGTTTCAAAAGCTGTAAATGTGTAAGATGATGCAAATTATTTTTTAAATATGGATGGAAAATGAAATGGGATCTCCATTAGACAGCATGACAAAAGTTTTTTACCACCTGTATGTTCAGTGCATCTTTACATGTAAATGTAATATGGATGCAAACTAGAAAATAGAAGAAAGATGGTCAGGAGATGCCAAGTACCTTCACCTTAAATATGAGAGAATGCATTCACCAAATTGCTTAATTGAGCTTATGATACGGTTTGGCTATGCCCCCATCCAAATCTCATCTTCAATTATAGTTTCCATAATCCCCACCTGTCATTGGAGGGACCCAGTAAGAGGTAATTGAATCATGGGGGCGGTTACTTCCATGCTGTTCTTGTGATAGTCAGTGACTTCTCACAAGACCTGATGCTTTCATAAGGGGCTTTTCTCTGTTTGCGTGGCACGTTTCTCTCCTGCTACCATGTGAAGAAGGGCCTGTTTTCTTCCCCTCCTGCCATGATTGTAAGTTTCCTGAGGCCTTCCTAGCTATGCAGAGCTGTGAGTCAATTAAACCTTTTTTCTTTATAAATTACCCAGTCTTGGGTATTTCTTCACAGCAGCATGAGAAAGGACTAATACAATTTCATTATTGCTCAATTTGGTGAGTTCACCAAAATTGCAACATGTGCATTTAATATATTTATGTAAGTATAAAAATAAATAGATACACTCAGATTTCAATCAAATTTTTCATCTTGTTGTGTCATTTGTATTAAGGTAAACATTAGAATAATAATTAGATTATTATTAATAATGTTAATAATTCACATTAGACAACTATATAAAAGCCAGCATGGTAGTTAAAGTACCACTGAAAATCAACAGAATTACTCTATTAAAACACACATATACTACTTTTACACTAGTTCCTTGTCTATCTATTTGAATTGTGTTTCACTGGGAGAACACCTTTGATTGAAATGTAACCTTGTACTCAGTGAGGGGCAATGTTATTCTCAGGATCATCTAGTCACCATTTAAACCCTGTTTTTGATGTAGTACTTTAACAGCTTGAATAAGGGCAAACTGTTCTCAGCAGTGAACCAAAAACAGCAGCCACAGTCAAAAACAATGCATATGTACTTTCACACTTCCCTACAAGGAGAAAAGGCTCAAGTACATTTAAAGTTTTAATGATGCTAGAAAAAGAAATATGATCTTGTTCCGTCTCCTGGGGTATAAAAACCTTGTATTAAGTAATACATGAACACATGGGGTATTCCTTTATATTTCCATCAATAAAGGAAAGAAGCATTCCCGCTTCATCTTGCAAAGGCCTGAAAATTTTCTGCCTGCTACAGCCTGGCATAAACTACCCTCCGTTGCACAAGGCCTGCCTATTTCCCCAGTGTAAGTTCCCATTATTCCTCTACAAAATCATGACTGTCACCAGGTGCTCAGTATTACCTTTCCTGAACACATCAAACATTTGTATCATCAACTCTTTTACTTCTCCTTTACTACCTATTTCCCTTTACGTTAAGTCCTTTCCACCTTTTAATTCTAACTTCAATTTCCCCCCTTACCACTATCCATCCTTCTAAAATCACCCTAAAAATAAAGTATTTTCCTCTCCTATAATTCCTACAGAACTTATTTTTATAATCACCTGTAGATTTAACACACTGTCTTGCTAATCAGTGTCTACATAATATGGGGTCATTAAAATTCAAAATTTTGAGGGACTGCTTGGGACACCTGCTTCAGATGCCTATTTAATGCAGAAAGCCATTTTTCACACCATTGGCCGACAGTCATCTTGATTTGCTTAGCTCTCCACTTCCCTCCTGCTTCCAAGAATGGGAACTACAAACTTTCATTATTAACACACTCTGGGAGGTCGAGGTGGGCAGATCACAAGGTCAAGAGATGGAGACCACTCGGGCCAACATGGTGAAAACTGTCTCTATCAAAATACAAAATTAGCTGGGTATGGTGGCGCACACCTGTAGTCCCAGCTACTCGGGAGGCTGAGGCAAGAGAATTGCTTGAACCCGGGAGGCAGAGGTTGCAGTGAGCCAAGATCACACCACTGCACTCCAGCCTGGCAACAGAGCAAGACTCTATCTCAAAAAAAAAAAAAAAGAAAGAAAAAGAAAAAGAGATGTGGCTGGCAAGATGATGGAATAGGAACAGCTCCAGTCTGCAGCTCCCAGCGAGATCAATGCAGAAGGCAGGTGATTTCTGCATTCCAACTGAGGTACCCAGCTCAACTCATTGGGACTGGTTACACAGTGGGTGGAAGCCCAAGGAGGATGAACCGAAGCACGGTGGGTGTCACCTGACCCAGGAAGTGCAAGGGGTCGGGGAACTCCCTCCTCAGTCAAGGGAAGCCGTGAGTGACTGCCATGAGGAATGGTGCATTCCAGCCCAGATAATATGCTTTTCCCATGATCTTCACAACCTGCAGACCAGGAGATTCCCTCTGGTGCCTACGCCATCAGGGCCCTGGGTTTCAAGCACAAAACTGGACAACCGTTTGGGCAGACACTGAGCTAGCTGCAGGGGTGTTTTTTCATACCACAGTGGCACTTGAAACACCAAGGAGACTGAACCGTTCACTCCCCCGGAAAAGAGGCTGAAGCCAGGGAGCCAAGTGGTCTAGGTCAGTAGATCCCACACCCACAGAGCCCAGCAAGCTAAGATCCATTGGCTTGAAATTTTCACTGCCAGCACAGCAGTCTGAAGTTGACCTGGGACATATGAGCTTGGTGGGCGGAGGGGCATCCACCATTACCGAGGCTTGAGTAGGTGGTTTTCTCTTCACAGTGTAAACAAAGCCTCCAGTAAGTTCAAACTGGGCAAGGCCCACGACAGCTCGGCAAAGCTGCTGTAGCCAGACTGCCTCTCTAGATTCCTCCTCGCTGGGCGGGGCATCTCTGAAAGAAAGGCAGCAGCCCCACTCAGAGGCTTATAGATAAAACTCCCATCTCCCTGGGACAGAGCACCTGGGGGAAGGGGCGGCTGTGGGCACAGCTTCTGCAGACTTAAATGTTCCTGCCTGCCAGTTCTGAAGACAGCAACGGATCTCCCAGCACAACACTCGAGCTCTGCTAAGGGACAGACTGCCTCCTCAAGTGGGTCCCTGAACCCCATGCCTCCTGACAGGGAGACACCTCCCAGCAGGGGTCAACAGACACCTCATATAGGAGAGTTCCAGCTAGCACCTAGTAGGTGCCCCTCTGGGACAAAGCTTCCAGAAGAAGGAACAGGCAGTAATTTTGCTGGTCTGTAGCCTCCGTTGGTGATACTCAGACAAACAGGGTCTGGAGTGGACCTCCAGCAAACTCCAGCAGACTTGCAGCAGAGGGGCCTGTTAGAAGGAAAACAAACAAACAGAAAATAATAGCATCAACATCAACAAAAAGGATGCCCACACAGAAACCTCATCCTAAGGTCACCAACATCAAAGACCAAAGGTAGATAAATCCATGAAGATGAGGAAAAACCAGCACAAAAGGGCTGAAAATTCCACAAACCAGAATGCCTCTTCTCCTCCAAAGGATCACAACTCCTCACCAGCAAGAGAACAAAACTAGATGGATAATTCGTTTGACGAATTGACTGAAGTAGGCTGCAGAAGGTTGGTAATAACAAACTCCTTTGAACTAAAGGAGCATGTTCTAACCCAATGTAAGGAAGCTAAGAACCTTGACAAAGGGGAGGAATTGCTAACTAGAATAACCAGTTTAGAGAAGAACATAAGTGACCTGATAAAGTGGAAAAACACAGCACAAGAACTTCGTGAAGCATACACAAGTATTAATAGCTGAGTCGATCAAGCAGAAGTAAGGATATCAGAGACTGAAGATCAACTTAATGAAATAAAGCATGAAGACAAGATTAGAGAAAAAATAATGAAAAGAAACAAACAAAACTTCCAAGAAAAATGGGACTGTGTAAAAGACCAAACCTATGTTTGACTGGTCTACCTGAAAGTGACGGGGAGAATGGAACCAAGTTGGAGAACACTTTTCAGGATATTATCCAGGAGAACTTCCCCCATCTAGTAAGAAAGGCCAACATTCAAATTCAGGAAATACAGAGACCACCACAAAGATACTCCTCAAGAAGAGCAACCCCAAGACACATAATCGTCAGATTCACCAAGGTTGAAATGAAGGAAAAAATGTTAGTGGCAATCAGAGAGAAAGCTCAGGTTACCCACAAAGGAAAACCCATAAGATTAACAGTGGATCTCTCTGCAGAAACCCTGTAAGCCAGAAGAGAGTGGGAGCCAATATTCAACATTCTTAAAGAAAAGAATTTTCAACCCAGAATTTCATATCCAGCCAAACTAAGCTTCATAAGTGAAGGAGAAATAAAACATTTTACAGACAAGCAAATGCTGAGAGATTTTGTCACCCTGAGGCCTGCCTTACATGAGCTCCTAAGGTAAGCACTAAACATGGAAAGGAAAACCTGGTACCAGCCACTGAAAAAACATACCAAATTGTAAAGACCATTGACAGTATGAAGAAACTGCATCAACTAATGGGAAGAATAACCAGCTAGCATCATAATGACAGGATCAAATTCACACATAACAATATTAACCCTGATCTTTTCAAAAAAGCCAGCTCCTGGATTCATTGATTTTTTGAAGAGTTTTTTGTGTCTCTATCTCTTTCAGTTCTGCTTTGATCCTAGTTATTTCTTGCCTTCTGCTAGCTTTTGAATGTGTTTCCTCTTGCTTCTCTAATTCTTTTAATTGTGATGTTAGAGTGTCCATTTTAGCTCTTTCCTGCTTTATCTTCTGGGCATTTAGTGTTATAAATTCCCCTCTGAAAATGTGTCCCAGAGATTCTGGTATGTTGTGTCTTTGTTCTCATTGGTTTCAAAGAACATCTTTATTAATTGACCACTAGCAAGACTAATAAAGAAGAAAAGAGGGAATAATCAAATAGATACAATAAAAAATGACAAAGGGGATATCGATCCCACAGAGATAAAAACTACCATTAGAGAATACTATAAACACCTCTATGAAAATAAACTAGAAAATCTAGAAGAAATGGATAAATTCTTGGACACATATACCCTCCCAAGAATAAAGCAGGAAGAAGCTGAATCCCTGAATAGACCAATAACAGGCTCTGAAATTGAGGCAATAATTAAGTGTCTACCAACCAAAAAAAAATTCCAGGACCAGATGGATTTACAGCCAAATTCTACCAGAGGTACAAAGAGGAGCTGGTACCATTCCTTCTGAAATTATTCCAATCAATATAAAAAGAAGGAATCCTCTCTAACTCATTTTATGAGGTCAGCATCATCCTGATACCAAAGCCTGACAGAGACACAACCCAAAAAGAGAATTTTAGACCGATATCCCTGATGAACATCGACGCAAAAATCTTCAACAAAATACTGGCAAATAGACTCCAGCAGCACATCAAAAAGCTTATCCACCATGATCAAGTGGGCTTCATCCCTGGGATATAACGTGGGTTCAACATATGCAAATCAATAAACATAATCCATCATATAAACAGAACCAAATATAAAAGCCACATGATTATCTCAATAGAGGCAGAAAAGAAAAATAAATAAATAAAAAATAATAACAAAATTTTAAAAACCAACACAAAAATTTAAAAAAAGTATGGAGTAAAGCAAAAACTAAATTACATATGTACAATATGATGCCATTCATGCAAAATTTAAAAATATGCAAAATGATTCTGTATGTTGTCTAGGGATAGTTACATATATGCAAAGCTATAAAAATATGCTTCAGATTAATATCCTCCACATTCAGAATCCGGGTTTCTTTTGGTCGGAGGGTTGGAGGGAGATGCACTTGGAAGGAATACACAACTATGCTTGTAATGTTTAATTTTCTAAACTAGGCCATGACCCAAATGTATTTGGTATATTGTTATTCATATATATTTATATACTCAAAAATATTTTACAATAAATGAATAAAAATTAATTAATAAAGTAAAAAAAAATTAACCTTAAATGTAAATGGGCTAAATGCCCCAATTAAAAGACACAGACTGGTAAATTCGATAAAGAGTCAAGACCCATCAGTGTGCTGTATTCAGGAGACCCATCTCACATGCAAAGACACATACAGGCTCAAAATAAGGGATGGAAGAATATTTACCAAGCAAATTGGAAGCAAAAAAAGGAGGGGTTGCAATCCCAGTCTCTGATAAAACAGACTTTAAACCAGCAAAGATTAAAAAAAAAATACAGAGAAGGGCATTGCATATTGGTAAAGGGATCAATTCAACATGAAGAACTAACTATCCTAAATATATATGCACCCAATACAGAAGCACCCAAATTTATAAAGCAAGTTCTTAGAGACCTACAAAGAGGCTTAGACTCCCAAACAATAATAGTGGGAGAAATTTAACACCACACAGTCAATATTATAGACAGATCATCGAGACAGAAAATTAACAAGGATATTCAGGACTTGAACTCAGCTCTGGGCCAAGTGGACCTCATAGATATCTACAGAGCTCTCCACCCCAAATCAACAGAATATACATTCTTCTCACCACCACATCACATTTATTCTAAAATTGACCATATAATTGGAAGAAAAACACTCCTCTGCAAATGCAAAAGAACAGAAATCATAAGAAAAAGTCTCTCAGACGACAGTGCAATCAAATTAGAAATCAGGATTAAGAAACTCACACAAGACTGCACAACTACATGGAAACTCAACAACATGCTCCTGAATGACTACTTGGTAAATAATTAAATTAAGGCAGAAATAAATAAGTTCTTTGAAACCAATAAGAACAAACACACAACATACCAGAATCTCTGGGACTCAGCTAAAGCAGTGTTTAGAGGAAAATCTATAGCACTAAATGCCCACAAAAGAAAGCGGGAAAGATCTAACATCGAGACCCTAGCATCACAATGAAAAGAACTAGAGAAGCAAGAGCAAACAAATTCAAAAGCTAGCAGAAGACAATAAATAACTAAGATCAGAGCAGAACTGAAGGAAAGAGAGAGACGAAAAACCATTAAAAAAATCAATGAATCCAGGAGCTGGTGTTTTGAAAAGATCAACAAAACTGATAGATCGCTAGGCAGACTAATAAAGAAGAAAAGAGAGAAGAATCAAATAGACACAACAAAAAATGATAAAGGGCATATCACCACAGATCCCACAGAAATACAAACTACCATCAGATACTATAAACACTTTTAAGCAAATGAACTAGAAAATGTAGAAGAAATTGATAAATTCCTGGACACATACACCCTCCCAAGACTAAACCAGGAAGAAGTCGAATAATAGCCTACAAACCAAAAAAAAAAGCCCAGGACCAGATGGATTCACAGCCAAATTCTACAAGAAGTACAAAGAAGAGCTGGTATCATTCCTTCTGAAACTATTCTAAACGATAGAAAAAGAGGGACTCCTCCATAATTCATTTTATTAGGCCAGCATCATCCTGATACCAAAACTGGCAGAGACACAATAAAAAAGAGAATTTCAGACCAATATTCCTGATGAACATCAATGTGAAAAACCTCAAGAAAATACTGGCAAACCGAATCCAGCAGCACATCAAAAAGCTTATCCACAAAAATCAAGTCAGCTTCATACCTGGGATGCAAGGCTGGCTCAACATATGCAAATAAATAAATGAAATTCATCACGTAAATAGAACCAATAACAAAAGCCACATGATTATCTCAATAGATGCAGAAAAGGCCTTTAATAAAATTCAACACCCCTTCATGCTAAAAATTCTCAATAAACTAGGTATTGATGGAACATATTTCAAAATAATAAGAGCTATTCATGACAAACCCACAGCCAATATCATACTGAATGGGTAAAAGCTGGAAGCATTCCCTTTGAAAACAGGCACAAGGCAAGGATGCCCTCTCTCACCACTCCTATTCAACATAATATTGGAAGTTCTGGCCAAGGCAATCAGGCAATAGAAAGAAATAAAGGGTATTAATATAAGAAGAGAGGAAGTCAAATTGTCTCTGTTTGCAGATGACATGATTGTATATTTAGAAAATGCCATCATCTCAGTCCAAAATCTCCTTAAGCTGATGAGCGACTTCAATAAAGTTTCAGGATACAAAATCAATGTGCAAAAATCACAAGCATTACTATAAACCAATAACAGACAAACAGAGAGCCAAATCATGAGTGAATTCCCATTCACAATTGCTACAAAGAGAATAAAATATCTAGGAATACAACTTAGTAGGGATTTGAAGGACTTTTTCAAGGAGAACTACACACCACTGATCAACGAAATAAGAGAGGACACAAACAAATGGAAAAATATTCCATGCTCATGGACAGGAAAAAGCAATATCATGAAAATGGCCATACTGCCCAAAGTAATTTATAGATTCAATGTCATCTCCATCAAGCTACCATCGACTTTCTTCCGAGAATTGGAAACATCTATTTTAAATTTGTATGGAACCGAAAAAGAACCTGTACAGCCAAGACAACCCTAAGCAAAAAGGACAAAGCTGGAGGCATTACACTACCTGACTTCAAACTATACTAGAAGGCTACAATAATCAAAACATGTTACTGGTACTAAAACACATATGTAGACCAATGGAACAGAACAGAAACCTCAGAAATAATGCCACACATCTACAACCATCTGATCTTTGGCACACCTGACAAAAACAAGCAATGGGGAAAAATCTCCTATTTAATAAATGGTGTTGGAAAAACTGGTTAGCCATATGCAGAAAACTGAAACTGGAACCCTTTTAACACCTATACCAAAATTAACTCAAGATGGATTAAAGACTTAAATGTAAGACCTAAAACCATAAGATCCTAGAAGAAAACCTAGGCAATACCATTCAGGACATAGACATAGGCAAAGACTTCATGACTAAAACACCAAAAGTAATGGCAACAAATGCCAAAATTGACAAATGGGATCTAATTAAACTAAAGTGCTTCTGCACAGTAAAAGAAACTATCATCAGAGTGAACAGGCAACCCACAGAATGGGAGAAAATTTTTGCAATCTATCCATCTGACAAAGGGCTAATATTCAGAATCTACAAAGAACTTAAACAAATTTACAAGAAAAAAAAAAAACACATCAAAAGTGGACAAAGGATATGAATAGACATTTCCTAAAAGAAGACATTTATGTGGCCAACAAACATATGAGAAAAAGCTCATCATCACTGATCATTAGAGAAATGCAAATCAAAACCACAATGAGATACCATCTGTCACCAGTTAGAATGGCTGTCATTAAAAAGTCAGGCAACAACAGATGTTGGAGAGGATGTGGAGAAATAGGAACACTTTTACACTATTAATGGGAGTGTAAATTAGTTCAACCATTGTGGAAGAAAGTGTGGCAATTCCTCAAGAATCTAGAACTAGAAATACCATTTGACCCAGCAATCTCATTACTGGGTATATAAACAAAGGATTATAAATCATTCTACTATAAAGATGCATGCATACATATGTTTACTGCAGCACTGTTCACAATAGCAAAGACTTGGAACCAACCCAAATGCCCATCAATGATAGACTGGATAAAGAAAATGTGGCACATATACAACATGGAATACTATGCAGCCATAGAAAAGGATGAGTTCACATCCTTTGCAGAGACATGGGTGAAGCTGGAAACCATCATTTTCAGCAAACGGACAGAGGAACAGAAAACCAAACACACATATTCTCACTCAGAAGTAGGAGTTGAACAATGAAAACACATGGACACAGGGAGGGGAACACCACACATGGGGTCCTATCGGGGGGTGCAGGGCTAGAGGAGGGATAGCATTAGAAGAAATACCTAATGTAGATGACAGGTTGATGAGTGCAGCAAACCACCATGGCACATGTATACCTAGGTAACAAACCTGCATGTTCTGCACAATGTATCCCAGAACTTAAAGTACAATAAAAATAAATAAATAAATAAATAACAAACATCCTAACCCAAACCTGGTATAGAGTAGCCCTAGTAAATGTCTGTGGAATGAATAAAAATCCCTGTTTCAAAGTTGAACCATTTTGTACTAGTTCTTGAAATGAGGCTCTTCATCACGCAAACTCTTGATAATTACCCTAAGGTTCTGCCTGCTTCTGTACAATAGATATCACGTCTTGTTACATATTATATGATAAAGAGTTTTATCTTGACCAAGCTGAATATACCCATTAATCAAGATAAATTCCAAGCCCTCCCTTATCATGGACACTTAAAACTTAGAGTACATCCTAAACTTTGGCACTGAGAACAGAGTTCAACATTATTCTGAGGTCCTGGAAAGTCTGGAATGTCTCTCTGCTTGGGACATAGCATAATATCTAGCATAATACCAGTATGTATAGTAGGTATTAATGAAATAGAAGTTAAAAATCTGTGTAATTATCACAGCATTGGAATGCTAGTACTATATCATCCCTAAAAGATACATATATTTATTCCTAATAATACATAGAGTGTACTCTATGTTCATTTTTTAGATGACCTTCTGATATTCTAAAGACTAGCTTGATGTTCCTTATAGTTGCCAGCCAACTGTTCACAAGAAAATTGATAATGAAGACTTAAACTATGAAGATAGAGGATGGTTTGCTTATGCAAGTACATGTGGAAAGGAGCGGTTCAGTAGAAACAGTAGATGAACTAAGCTCCTTATTGAACAGAGCCAGTTCAGAATTGAGATAGCTGTTGGCTATATTTTTCACCTCTTTTAATTCATTAAGGAAATCTTCTCATCAAGACAGAAAGAATCTTGCAATTTAGTGTGTTCCCACTGCAGATCTGTAGCATTATTCATGTCTACACTAAATGATTAAGAAAGTGACTTTCATCATCTTCAAGATATGTACTTTTGTTTATGTCTCTCTAATAGCTGATGATCTTTTTAAGCAAAAATTGTAGCAAGGCCTCCTCTAAAGACCAGAAATTTCGATGATATATAACCAGTTCAGAAGTCTCTTAAAACCAATTATCATTAGGTTCCAACTAGAAATACATTTTTTAAATATTTTCAAACTTTTAACTCATTTTAGGGTCTTGAAATTCAGTTTTACTTATAATTTTCATGACTTTATTTGTGTTAGAGCAGAGGAAAAAGGACACTTGGTGGCAAAAGGTGGTATGATTTTTACACATTATCTACATTTTAGTTAAACTATAAAATACATGCACATATCACTCAAAATATTCTGCTGATTTAATATATATTTTAGAAAGAGAAATTCCATACAAGGTGATTAGGACAGTGGTTTCTGGGCTGGTGTCCAAAATATTAAGAAGGAAATTGTTGTATTCTGTCCCTTGAAAAGATTATGTTAGTTGACAAATGCACATAGACACTTTATTTATTATTAACGTGATTAAAATTAAAGTCTATAAAGCAATAAACTTAGTTAATTACTCATTATATATAGCTTTCCACTATTTCCCAATGTTGTTTCCATTGATTTTACCCCAAAACAATTTAAGGGAAGAATTTTTAAAACGCTTTCTCTATGATCACACAATGTTCTGTGCACTCTGAAATGAATTATGTCTTTAAATAAGTATATTATGTGCAAACAATACAGCTTTATCATGCATGGTGAGCAATGAAGTCATTCATAACAGAATCAATGGAATTTCTTATACTGTCACCATGATTCATAAAAAGTATATAAGAATTCTTCATGAAAATAAGTGAAATATCTTCTATCTTCAATAAGTAAAACCAAAAGCAATATGTGCCTGAGCAATATAACTGATCATCCATCAGTTATACTGTATCATTACAGGTTCCCAAATTTTGAATACGTAGTTTTCTGAGCAGCAAATTTCATGGCTGAGGGCATACAGATTAGTTTCCTAATTCACAACGAGGTATGAAGAATTTGGGAAGGTTTCAGGCACCACCCAGGGACTGGATGGAGTATATGGCTCAATGTATTCATAAGATTTCAATAAGAAGTGTCTCTGGAACTGTGGAGGTGTTGCATTAACAGAATTGTGAGTCCGTAAAGTCTATTACCTAAACAGGGCCATTCACTGCTGTATGAGTGTGCTGTGATTGGTCATGGTTTCTATTTCTGATATCATTACCCAAATCGTATACTCTTTGGGAAGTCACTCAACAGCCTCAGGCCAATTTTCATATGCACTTTGTAATCCTACGGAACTTCTTAGAGTAGTGTTGATGTTAGGAAGGTATGGGGCTGTTTTACTGCATGCCAAAAGAGAAAAACTTCAGGTTCAAATAAGAAATATTTGTCTTGCTTGGCTAGGCTTGTCAACCAACAACATTTATTTAGTCCCCATTGTGTATAAAGATTCTTATTTGAAGAAAGTTGACATAAAAGGAAGAAGGTAACAGCTTCTGCCTTCAAAAAACTGCCGTAGAAAAGAAGACAGCAAATAAATATGCAATAGCAGGACATTTTAAAGTCAGCATCCTCAGTGTGTATATCCAGATAACTAACGCTGCTTTTCAAAGGTGCTTATTTTAGCCATATTTGCTACAGACGTATAACACTCAGATTGCCCTTTAAGGAAAGACTTCACGCCCAGCTGCAAGGAATGTGGTTAGGTAACAGATGATAACTTAATCTGGTTCTGCCTAAATTCCATCTGAGGTGACCTTATTCTCAGGACAAGGCCTGAACAATAACTAAGCAAGGGAGGACTACAAAAGCCTGGTCATTTCCTCCCAGTGGAAGATTCCTCCAGTGGACAACTTTTGTTCTGGAGGACCCTATGGGGAGATCTGCACTGTGGCCCGAGGGACTCCTATTCAATCCTGCTTCCACTCTTTTCCTTTAACAAGTGTTTACCATTGGTTTACTAATAAAACCTTTGCATGCTTAACTGCATTTCTACAATTTTTTCCAGGAGAACTCAACTTACAATAGATTTACAAGTTATTTGTAATATTTTTCAGCAGTGAAATTAATAAAATACTGATACATGCTGTATCATGGATGAAACTTGAAAACACATGCCAACTGAAACAAGCCAGCCTACAAAGACTGCGTATTGTATTATTATTCCACTTTTATGAATATCCAGAACAGGCAAAACTATAGAGACAGAAAGTAGATTAGTGGTTTGCAGAGGCTGGAGTTATGAGGAGATGGGGAGCGACTGCTAATGGATGTGGGTTTTTCTTAGGGGAGGTGAGGAAGATGTTCTAAAATTAAATCGTTATAATGGTTGCACTACTCTGTGAATATAATAAAAACCACTTAACTGTATACTTTAAATACATGAATATCGTATTATATAAATTATCTCAATAAGGTCATTAAAGCATTTATATATATTATTAAAGCATTTTTCTATATACTTTCTTATTTTTCTAAACAGATTATACTCATAACAGTGGCACTCATGAGCTGTAGGAAGACATGTGTCCATCTTTTACTGACAGTAGTCATTTCCGAGTGCATAAGCAGAACAGCCTAACTTTTCCATTCGTGAGAATTGAAGTAAAAACCATCAGCCAAGTATGTAAAATCATTAGATTAAATCCACATAAATTGTAATTATAAGGTTTTAACCTGAGGTTGGGCAAAGTGAAAGGCCAAGTCTCTCTGAGAGCATGATCTCTCATTACTTAGAAGTTTACATTTCTGTTACTTTTGTGATTAAAATAGCTAAGGATGTTCAGAATCTATTGTATTTGTAGGTGTGTATGTAAGTAGGTACCTGCAACAGCATGTCATGTGACTTTTCCTCTTGGTGCAGAATTGCCAAAGATGCTAAGTATTTTCCATTTAAAGAAAATTGCCTATGAGTCTGCTAAAGCAGGAAAAAGACATGTACTTAATAAGAGGAGGCAAAACTGTCACTGCAACTACCAACCATCATGACACTTCCTCTGTAGAATCTGTGAAGGAACAGGGTTGTCCTCAAGTCCTCTGTCTTCTAGAATGTACTGGTTCATTACTAAAGACTGTTGTTTCTCCTTGAAGTCAAGATGTGAAGGTATTGCTGAGCGACTCTATGGGGTCCCTTTGGGAAAGGGATTCAGGTATTTCATTCCCTAGTTAGATGTCTATTTGGGCAGTTAGCCAGCAGATCTGCACATGAGTCTACCTAAGAAGTAGAGAAAGAGGACTGTAGAAAGATGGTAGAACTATGATAGGGCACATTTCCACCATTTGACACGGTGAGAATTCATGAGCTTCTGATGGACCACATGAATGCCACAGAGGGTAGCTAAGGTAGTATCTATTGGTTATAATCCCATATAAGAAGGCCATATGCAAGGCAAAAGGATTCCAACAACAAGGAGCTGTGGGTTAGAGGAATAGAACTGGAAGCAAGGAAAGTGGGATATTGAAAAGAGTACAGTAGAGAGATGTTGGAAAGGCTTGTGAATAACTCATAATTGTACCCAATGAAAGAGGTCTTAAGACACTTGCTTCATAAGGCAATCATGAAACTTCAGTGATAGAGAAATACAAACTGAGAAAGAAAGAATTTCAAATTTACACAGTTAAGAGACATTTACTCATTACTCCTCTCATCCACTCTCTCACTCTCCATCACTCCAGCAGCTAGAACTGAGAGGAGAGAAGAAATAAAGGGACAATCATTGTTGGACTATTTAAAGTAAGTGCACCTACCTAATGTGAGGCTCTCAAAGGAAAGAACTTTAAAAATACTGTGCATCACTTTAAATGCTGGGTATTCTAAAACGCAAAATAAGGGTTGATGGAAAGCTTTCTCTTGCCCACTTACTCCTAGTTTCTCCCCTTACAACTCCTGGAAGTATTTGATAAGAGACATTTATGCTCTAGAATTCTAAACATAAAAATTTAAGTATATCTTAAAGGCACATACCACAAACTTTAACTAGATATGTTCATAGTTCTGCCCAAGCTACCAGTTCTATGAAAGTCTCATCACTAGCATGGAGTGTACCTTACCCTCAGTTAAAGGAATGGAGAGTCTATCATCTAAGGGCTCTTCCCCAGGACCTCAGATGGCAAACTCAAGCCCAGTCTTTGCAGAATTCACGGGTAGATCACTCCATTTTCTGTCTTTGATTATACACTAGACTTCTACTGTGATGTTGAATTGGGTTCACACCTCTCAATTATCTAACAACAAGAAAGAGAAAAAGTTTTATAGTTTGCAGGATATTGTCTTTATTCCAAGGATACCTTCTTCCTCTCTACTTCTATACTTTAACTGACCTAAGAGCCACTTCGGTCTCTCCAAGGGCCTCTGTTACTCAATAGACTTCTGAAGACCCATCCTTCTTTCCACACACTCTCTGTCACCTGTCCTTCTCTTTTGTAATTATCTGAATGACTGCTGTCACTTTAGGTCTGCACACACAGCTTTCATACTCTCCCATGTCTCAACATTATTTTTGTTCTCACTATTCCCAGACTATATGGCTATTCCATCTTACATATTCCTCTATAAGTTCATATATTAGCTGCCATTCAGAACGGCACTGATGGCATCCTTGTATTTTTTAATTCCTTTAACACATTTTAGAATTACTGTCTAGAGTGCACAACATCCTAATGTTTGATTTTTGCCCCATTCTCTCTCAGATTACACTTTAGAACTTTATATCAGAAGATGGTACTGACATGAACAAAGTCATTTCATAATTGTTTCATGTGTTCCTTTCTTGTGTTTCCACCTTAACTTTCATCTACTATATCATTTTGTGTCTGTCTATACCTATCAATACCAGAATGCAGACTTCATTCACATAAATTAATGAGTTAATCTTTATAAGAGTACACCCACAGTTAGGTCAGAGTTATTATGATATTTTGAGTCATGAAATTATTACCACCATTTAATTCTGGTTTCTCAGAATGGGGCCTGCAGTTAAACAATCAAAACTGCTTATTTTATTCAATCAATAATCTCTGCTATTTGGATCAGTGAGATTAAGAACACTACACTTTTCAAATCACAATTCCTTAAATTCATTCTTTAAGGAAAACACCAATTAGCAACCTATTATAGACAATGTTTTGAAATCTGCACACCAATTAACATCCTCTCCGCTCAATTTAAATCTACAAATTTTAAAAATAAAACCACAATGAAAATTTGGGAGGTTAATACATTTCTATTTTTCTCCAATGTAGTAATAAATTATACTGGAAAAACCCTACACACATATTTTTATTTTCTAAGTCATTTAGGTAGAAACAGAGAGTAGCATCCTAGCCCAATGACATTGAATATATTAATTACAAAGGACTGAAGATTTCCATAAAATAATTAGAATTAACCCACTGATTTATTTCCATATTTTGGGAAAGCTTAGTCATATCCTTTGTATCAGAAAACTATTCATCAATTACTATTATGATCATCAACACTAAAATGTCCCTGGGAAAAACACCAAACAATAAGCTTTTTAGGGACACACACACACACACAAAAAATGTGTCTGATTTGTCTCTGTTTCTCCCATACCTAGAGCAATGCCTGATCACATACGTCTGATAAGAGTAAGAATGAACAGTTGGGTATGTGCATGAAGTGAATAACCTTTTCCTTATTTCTCCATCACTTTTCAAAGCCAGTTAGTCATTGTCAGTTTTACCCTAAAAATGTCTCTGAAATTTTCACTTAAGTCTCCCCACAAATTTCCATCAGAGCTTAATTACCTTGTATTCTTACATTAATCACTCCAGTAGTTTCTTCCCCTGTACCATAGTCATGGATACCTTTCTAAACAGTAAGTCAGAGCTTTCACTCTCCTACTTCCATGCATCTTCTGGGTCTAGTTTGTGTGTAGAACGCAATCTAAACATTTTAGCAAAACACAGAAATCCCTATGATCAGGCTCCAATTTACTTCTTTACGTGATGTGCATGTCTCGCTATTCCTTTACCAAAGCTCATGCACCCAACACATTAGCAATATCCAGTGTCTCTCTACACCCTAACCAAGCCATGCTCTTGTACGCCTTTGTACCTCAACGTGGTACCCTCCCTATATTTTCCTCATTCAGTAACAACTATGTCCCTAGAACTGCACTTGTGTTGTATAAAACCTCATATTACCCTCAATAGAAGCTAGTTATTTCCTATCAATATATACTTCTGTTATTACCTCTAGCTTAAAGCCTTACCTAACTCCTCAGATCCAGTGGAGGTGCTCTTATTATACTTTGATTTTACTCTGATTTTTGTGTATTTCAAATAAATGTAAATGTTTACATCTCTTCCACTAGAGATCAGATGCTTTGCCTCTAATCTATATCCTTAATACCCAAAAGTGTGTTGGGCTTGCAGAATGTATTTAATTTAGAAAGCACAATGAATGAATGATCAAAATAATAGAAATAGACACCCACATATTTGAACATTGAAGGAATTCAATAATTCAGACTTCATAATTTGCATATTAATTCCAGTTTGGACAAGGCTCAGACTGAAATTTATCATTTATTATCTTTTAACAAAAAAAAGCTTGATTCCTACATATAACTTGGAAAATTGTGACAAAAGGAATAGTAAAACTATGAGTTAACAATTTTAAGTATGCATAAACAATTGAAATAAAAAATATTTCTTTCTTTCTTGTTTTTAAGACAGAGTCTTGCTGTCACCCAGGCTGGAGTACAGTGGCATGATCTTGGCTCACTGCAAGCTCCACCTTCCAGGTTCACGCCATTCTCCTGCCTCAGCCACCCGAGTAGCTGGGACTACAGGTGCCCGCCACCACGCCTCCCCGCTAATTTTTTGTACTTTTTCTAGAGCCAGGCTTCACCATGTTAGCCAGGATGGTCTCGATGTCCTGACCTCGTGATCCACCCACCTCGGCCTTCCAAAGTGCTGGGATTACAGGCGTGAACCACCGAAAAATATTTATTTATTAATAGAACTTAGGTATTCCTTAAGACTAAAACCTACTGAATTATGTTAGCTTGCATTTTGAATTGCTTTTTCACTAATACAATCAATTAATCGATAAAAGATTACCAATCATACCTATTCACAAATGAGAAGTAATAGAATCACCCAAATTCACAAGAAAATTAGATTTCAGGGCTTCAGAAAGAACTCCAAGGCAGTACTGTTCTCACCAATTTAACATCTTAATACTTGTTTACTCTGATAAAAAATGATTACATATCACTTTTGTCACCTATTAGATCCCATTCTAAATTGACAGACATCATGAGTGCAGACAAAGTCTAATATCAAGTTTTTATTCCCTTTGTTTTAACTCACAGTCATAATATTTCTGAGACAAGCTTGTGTATTATTTGTACAGTTCTCTTCATGTACATGCATGTGTGTTTGTGTACATGTGTGTCTGCAAAAGTTATAATTTTGCTAAAAGAGTGGATGGATATGACATAACAGATTACTTCTTATTTTAAATATTAATTCACAGAAAATTTCATTATTGATATGTAATTTCTAAAGATGACCATCTAATATTATATATTGTAATATTTGTGAAAAAGCATCTATAACTATCTTCTGCCAAAAATATGGAGGCCTCTATGACCAAAAATTTGGTTATTGAAAACCCAAAAGATTTTTAACATCTATAGTAGGAGAATAGGCAACAGGGTTTAGATCTGGTATAAACATTATAGTTATTTTTAAAATAATGTTTTCAAATAAATAAATAAAATTAAAGAATATATAAGAAAACAGAAAAAAATTGTTTTCAAAAGTGTGACACGAAAGCCCTTTAGAAGAAAAAAATACGTTACTGGAGAAAATTGAAAATATAGAAATTTCCGTATTGTATTTTCTGTGCCTTTTTCATTGTATTTTTATGATGGAGGGCAAATCATATAAAATATAAAAATGAAAGGTATAATAAAATAAAAATAAGAATAATTTAGAATGTTCTAATACTCCAGCTATTGTCCTTAATAAACCCAGATGCTTTCTCCCTTTAAAATATTTGGAATAGTAAGGAAAAAAGATTACCATGTATGCTAATAATTACTTAAATACATATTTTATAAAAAGTAGTTTACATGTGTAATTGAATTCCTCACTTCACTCAAACAATAGAAGCAGGAAATTCTTTCACAAATATGGTAAAACATGTCTAAGATTTAGCCTTTATCATACTATGTAGGTTAAAAAAGAAAAACAGAAAAAAAAAACTACCTGAACAACAAGAGGTTTTACACTGCATTTTCTGTAAGCAGCATAATATAAGTTTAAAATGCATTTGAATATTGAATAACAATTATCAGAGACAATAACAATAAAACCATAGAAACCACAAAATAAGGCAGCAAAGGTAATAATACAGACTAGCGAAAAAGGGAACAGTTAAAAAATTATCTTCCATTGCTTATACAAGGAACCAGTTAGGTGTTATTTTATATATTTAATTGCTTCTATTTTTAAAATAAATGTAAAAATAAATCAATTTTAACCATTCAACCTGAAATTTTAAAAAGAAAAAAAAGAAGAGCAACCCATAGGGATAAGTTAATGAAATTATAGCAGACTATATTAACTTATTAAATGTGTAATAGCATTAAATTGTGAATACAAAGTAATTAAAAATTCAGTGGCAAAATTAAAAATCAAAATGAAGATATAATAAACACTTCTAAAAGTTCAATTACATGACAATAAAGTATTAAACCTCAATCAAATGTATGATTTTCTGATATTGTCATAATTCAAATTAAGAGAACTATTAAATAACTTTTTTCACCAACAAAAACCAGTCCTTTTTGTTTGATCAGCAAACTTGTTCAAACTTTTAACCATATTTTATAATCTGCTCATGTCATAGACAAAAAGGGATAATCTACCTAATTTGTTCTTTGATAAAAAGGGATTACTTTTAAAATTACTAAATATATCTCCAAGTAAGTAAATAATTGTAATTGCAACAACTTAGCATGCCATTTGAGTCAAGCACTGGAGTTGGTGCCTTACATTACTTGACTTAATCCACACAAAATATCTACATTAGTTACTAAAATTTCTACATTACAAATGAAAAGACTAGGCTCAGAAGTAATGTTTTGTGCCCAAGGTAATAAAAAATAACTAGCAGAGTTAAAGCACAAACCCAGTTCTATCTACCTCAAAAGGTTACGTTCTTAACCACTAAGTTGTACTGCCTCCCAGCTAAAGATATTATTATATATTATTCAATTATACTTAAGTATAAAATAATTCATGATATGATTTACTCACTGAATTTACTGCCAGGAAAAACACTTCCTCTCCAAAACAATTTATCATCCTCCAACTCAAAGAAAGCAAAATGAAATGACTAACACTAAAGTAAATACATGAGAACTTGCCAGAAAGGGTTTCTGTGTACTCTTAAACCTCTTTTCCTCACCTCCACCAGCTTGTTTGGGTGACTTGCTTCTCCTAGCACGGTTACTTAACCTACATCAAAATGTCCCACACTAGAATTGAGGTAACAGTTTCTGATAGGCCTCCTCACTTACATATTTCTGTTAAATTGCCAGCTACTTTATTTGCTGGCTTAGATTGTAACTACAAACCTCTCAGTTTTGAACAGTGACAAAACCTCTGTACTTCACATTCAATGGAACAACTATCTTTGCATTCTTTGCTCATTCACTCAACTCTCTATGAGGAACTTCACAGGAAAACAAACATATAAACATGTAAGGAAAGATAATGAGTTGTTCTGAGTGTAGATATTCCTGATAATCTATCTTGGGGGAATTGAGAAAATAGAATCAGAAAATAAAAGCTCCAAGAGAAAGTTCATGTACATGAACACGTCCCAGTATCAGCCCCCGTCTCTTGTAGGTAAATGTGGTAACCCATGACCACACTACTTAGGTCAATCCTTCTGGCGTGGGTAAGCCAGAGAATAGGTTCTCATGAGCATCATAACATCAGGGGACAGTGACTGGCAGGAGCCTATCTAGCAGACACCATGTAACGTTTGAGTGCTACAGCATGATGACATTTAATGGGCAATAAGAAATTCTCCTCGGAACATGAATGTTAGATCCAGGTGATATTGCCTGATAAAGACAGTTTTGTAATTTAGTTTAGAGCGATGTGTTTCGTGGTAAAAGTTTGGTAAGGGTAACTATTAATAAAAGAATCTCACACTAGACAGAAAACTTAACCATGCAACCAATTTGATTATATTTCCTAACAGGATATAGGGAGATTTGAAAGGTCTAATCTTCTCTGATATCATTTATTATCAAATTGACTCTGTGCTTCATTGTAGTCAACTGTTAATTACATTAGTTGTAACCACTGAAGTACTCATTTGTGCTAATTTTCACCAATCTTTAAACCAAATCCCTAAGAAAACTCAGGCCTGTTCACTCTCAGAAGGTCATATGAGACTGAACCAAAACCTGTTACCTCTTCGTAAACCTGGTGCAACACCAGGACTACCACCCAGGGCTGCACAGGTTGTCCATGACACAATTCTAGGCAGTACCATTCACATGGACAATAGGTGATTGGCACACTCAGGAATTGTGTGGTGCACAAAATGCACAGTTATCCATGCAGGCTCTCCCCAAGATCCACAGACAGTAAAGAAATTTCAGCCTCCTTAGTCCTCAATACATTATTGTATATCTAACCCCTACTAGAATGTAAGTTCTCAAAGGGCAAGAAATTTTGTTGGTTACATTCCCTAATATGTGCCAACTACCTAGAATGATGCCTGCTCCAAGGCAGTTACTCAATAAATATTTGTTAAATAAATAAGGCAAAGGTAGGACTCTAAATCTAGAAAAGATAAAAAGATTTTAATTCTGTAACAGAGAAGCAGTTAGTGTTTAAATGAAGATAATAGTAGAAAGAAATAATAACAAAAACAGATGTCATAGTAGTAGCCTACATGGTACAGGCACTTGTTAAGGCTCTTTTGAAGAAGGTGTCCTTTGATGTTGCCTGAAAAAGAAACCATTAAGTTTATAGCTTTGCTTCTTGACACATAATGTGCACAGCAGACACCTTCACCCATCCCATACCTGTATTTCATTTCTGACTCACACCTCGCAAGAGCCTGAGCGATAAACTGAAGAAAGCACTGACCCTCAAGGATCTAGTGAGAGATAAGGTGAAGATCAAAAATGCTAGCAGCTGTCAGGACACATTAAAATGACTACTTGAAAATGGTCACTTCAAAATTCCATGCCTCAGAGGTCAAGAGCCACATCAAAGGAAGTACAGTGACTGATTTCTGGAAGACAAAATCAGTCCAATAAGGTAACATGATATCAGAAGTGAATGCAAACATTGAATAATGACATACAAATAGGATAAGAAAGAGAAAGGTGGTATAAAGAGGCATTCCCCCAGAGAAAACAGAAGCCTCTTTCCTTTAGAGCTCCCAGTGAAATACATTCATCATCTAGAAATTTGTGAACAAAACGCCCAAATCTTTAAAACTATTGAGGGTTGTTTATCTGAAATGGTCCTGACTTAGACCCAGCAGTGAAAGTAAGGGTGCTATTTCCAAGGGATTTGTGTCAGTCATTTACTCATAGAGTTTGGTGCACAGTTCTAGGGGGACTTTCTTGCTCCTCTATTATTTCTTTTACTGGCACAGTATTAGGTGAGGATATCACATTCATTTTAACAGGCAGGTGTTGTATGGTGTGAAAAATCAAGTGATGAAAAATAATGCAAACGATTTCTCATGTTATCATTTTGTCAACAAATGGCATTCTACTGAATCATATAAAAACCTGTATTATCTGCAAAGCTGCCCTAAGTCCTGGATTCAGAAAATAAATCTGGTATTCAAAAAATAAATAACAAGGATTCACTCTTAAGGATCTTGAAGATAAGCAACATTGTTGTCAATTAACCTAGAAAAGAAACAGATATGACTGGTATTCATCCATACCCTACCCCTTCAGGGCCCATAGTAAAGACGGCAAGTTTTTGAAAAAACTTGAAAACTACAGGAAACTTCCCACCTAACATAAAACCAAGTGCAAGAAGACAAAGGTAGTAGAGGAGATAAATATGATACGAAGACAAGAATGCTATTACTTATTTAGTAATAAANGTAGAGGAGATAAATATGATACGAAGACAAGAATGCTATTACTTATTTAGTAATAAATATAAAACTAAACATTTTCTCTCTATGCTGGTAATGAAACTTGTTCTTACTAGACTTTAGATGACACCAAAAGCTCTAATATTTCACAAAAAAATGTGTATTCCTCATTGCAACTATTGAAATAACCTTCCCAATTTGGTGCAGTAGCTAATATCTTTAAGTGGGTTCTAGTACTGAGTTTTTATAATAACCAACTGTCTGTCTGTCTGTCTCTCTCTCTCTCTCTCTCTCCCCTGTGTGTTTATTTCTGTGCGTATTTTATCCATTCTAAATGAAATCACTTGGTTGACTTTTATTTTCTTGGTTATTTAGTGTCTCTTTGTCTTATTTCCATGCTGTCACAGAAATAGAAAAAAACAAAGACAGGCAGAAAGTAACATGTACATATATAACTTCCAAGTTCTCTGTCACAATGTATGTCTCTAATTGCTTCAGATTATTTTTCAGTATACAAATAAATTTTCCCTGGTTGTTTCTAGTTAGACTTATATGATAAAAAGTCCATTTCTCTTCTACTTCTGTTTAATGATTTGTCTGATTTCTCTCACCCTCTCAATCCCACAACTACTGCCAGAGTACAGGTCCTTATTCTCATCTAACCCAAAAATTACCTGGTAGTCAATTTTATTAATAATGAAGGTTTTTGTAAATTCATCTTTAAGAGCTAACTTTCAATCTTGATTTTCAAATAGCAGTGTGATATTTGTTTCATTTGCTTTTTATTTCTTTTTGTTTGTTTGTTTTTGTTTTGAGACACAGTCTCGCTCTGTAGCCAGGCTGAAGTACAATGGCACGATCTTGGCTGACTGCAACCTTTACCTCCTGGGTTCAAGCAATTCTCCTGCCTCAGTCTCCCAAGTAGCTGGGACTACAGGTGCGCACTACCATGCCAGGTAATTTTAGTATTTTTAGTAGAGACAGCGTTTCACCATGTTGGCCAGGATGGTCTCGATCTCTTGACCTCGTGATCCACCTGCCTTGGTCTCCCAAAGTGCTGGGATTACAGACGTGCGCCACAACACCCAGTCCCTTTTGCTTTTTATTTCTAAATCCCACAAAACGGAATTGTACATTTGGTACACAAAAGTTGCCTAGCTTAAAACTATGAATTGAAGCAAAAGATCATGAACTGCGGTGCACACTGCGGTACAATAATTATCATTTGGTCATTCTACTCAGGACCCAGCATGTGAGTGAATAATCATATTTAATCCAAATTTTGATTTAAAAAATAGTTGATAGTAGAAAGAAAGTAGCCAGTGGATAGTCCTGGCTCTGGCAGTAAATACCTTTGTGTTCGTTTGAAACCTTTCAATCTCTCTGAATCACAAAGAGCAGAGTGAACTATATGATTTCACAGTCTTTTCTTTAAAAACTCTATGATTGATTTCCTCATTCTCAGCCTCAGTTTCCTCATTTAAAATAGGAAGAGGAAGGAGGTGGATTGGTTAACTTTGGTTATACACCATTTCTAAAATTTTATGGCTTTAAAACTGCTTGGGACTTTAATCTTTTTTAAATTTTGTTTGTTTGTTTTTTAGTTTTCTAACCAGAAGAGAAAACAAGAAAACTGATGTATAGACCTTTATAAATCCAGTTTCAAATCATTTCACTCTACTACTCTCATCAGCTTGACCATTTTTATGGTTGTTTTTCATTTTCTACCCCATTAACACTAGATACATTGCAAATTTACTGAACTTTCTCTGCTGCAATCAAAAAATGAGTTGGTGACAAATGCTACGTCAACATTTTTGTCTTTTTTTTTTTTTTTTTTTTTTTGAGATGGATGGAGTCTTGCTCTGTGGCCCAGGATGCAGTGCAGTGGCACAATCTCAGCTCACTGCAACCTCTACCTCCTGGGTTCAAGCAATTCTCCTGCCTTAGCCTCCCAAGTAGCTGGGATTACGGGTGTGTGCCACCATGTCCAGTTAATTTTTGTATTTTAGAGACAGGGTTTCACCATGTTGGTCAGGCTGGTCTCGAACTCCTGTCCATGTTACCCACCTGCCTCAGCCTCCCAAAGTGTTGGGATTATAGGTGTGAGCCACTGCGCCCGGACAACATTTTAATATTGTAATAATCTTCTTCAGTACAAAAAATTGTGAGATTTCATCACACTAATTATTATATTCATATATCACTCTGAACAGGATTGGCAATTTCAATTCATAATTACTTTCAGGATATAGTCAAATTTACAGGTTAATACTGAACTTTTTTTTTAGTAAAATAAGGTTAACCTAATATTTTAGTGAGTTCATAATAGGACTCAATGTGGTAACTCAAACACCAGAAATACAACTAGGAACAAAGTAACTGTACATTGATTAATTTGTGCTGAAATTATCACTGTCTCCTTTATTTACAGTCATTGTTTGTAACTTCCCACTTACATTAAGAAGCTTCAAATGTTACATTGTTAATAACACATAGTATGTGGTGAATTATACATTATAATGATACATTTCAATTATTAAGAAGATACCCTTTTTTAAAAGCTCTTGATTATTTTAGTTTTTCAAGCTCTATGTAACTAAGATTTTTTTTATTATTGTCACTGTAGTTGCAAATATTAAAGTTATTATTTGGTATTTCATGAGTAGTACCCATCATGCTGATTTCCTAATAGTAAGTTTTAATATGCCAGGAGCTGATGCTGCAGAATTGCCTCAGGATGACTCTGGGGCAATGTTGTATAGTTTGAAGTACGTCACTCACCATGGGGCCCCAAGTCTGACTTAGAACACTCCAAAATTCCAAGTATTTCAAAATTTTTCCACTCCTTTCTTTCCATAAATAGCTGGGAAAGACCTAATCCTAGCCCAGGAAGAAGGGAAAGGAGCTAATTTAATGGAATCAAATGATTAATGTCAAATTTTGCTTTATATGGAACATAGTTAACAGGTATATTTTAAGAATGCTGCCAGGAGCAGTGGCTCACACCTGTAATCCCAGCACTTTGGGAGGCCGAGGCAAGCAGATCATGAGGTCAGGAGATCGAGACCATCCTGGCCAACATGGTGAAACCTCGTCTCAACTAAAAATACAAAAAATTAATCCAGTGTGGTGGTGGGCACCTGTAGTCCCAGCTACTTGGGAGGCTGAGGCAGGAGAATGGCGTGAACCCGGGAGGCGAGTTTGCAGTGAGCTGAGATTGCACCACCGTACTCCAGTCTGGGCCACAGAGCGAGACTTTGTTAAAAAAAAAAAAAAGAAAGAATGCCGACCTCTGGAATTGGTGAAACTTAAGTTAGAATGCAACTTCTACCATTACGTGATCATGGGCAAATCAGGTAAACTATAAACTTCAGTCTCCTAATCTGAAAAATGGGAACAAAAGATTATCTTTTAAAAGGGTTGTGGAGAAGAATGAAAATGATGTAATGTATCTGAATTATTTAGTGGAGTACCTAGTACTCAGTAAACAGGTCAGTAGATGCTAGCAATTAATATGATTGTTTTATACTTTATTTGATTTGTTATTTAATTCTTACAATTACCTCGTAAGCCTTTGTTCTACAAAAAAGGAAATTTAATATTGAAATGTTTACATCATTTTTAAGATGTAAAGGCAGCATAAAAATTATCCAGATTTCCTCAAGGCAATAATACCTTTCCAAGGTGGGAGCCAAGAAGATCAATGATGATCGCACAAGAACAAATGACCATATACTTATATACTACCCTCGGTTCCTAAAATCATGCCTAAACTTGTGTACAGGCATCTCTTGGCATCTATATGGGATTGGTTCCAGGACGTCCTGAGGATAGCAAAATCTGAGGATGCTTAAGTTTCTGTATAAAATGTTGTAGTATTTGCATATAACCTACACACATCCTCCCATATATTTTAAATTGTCTCTGGGTTACTTATAATACAGAATACAATGTAAATGTTATGTAAATAGTTCTTACACCATATTGTCGAGAATATAACAAGAAAAATAAGTCTGCACATAATCAGTGGAGAGTGCAATTTTTAAAAACTATTTTCAACCTGAAGTTGGTTGAATCCATGGATGTCCATGGAACCCACTGATGAGAAGGGCCGACTACATTTGCCTGAGCATGAGAATTTTTTAACCTAAGTCAATCTAACCACTAAGCTAGATTTTAGACTGTCATTCTGAACTGAGACATTTTTTTCTTTACCCCAAATTAGCTGTACATCTAGCTAATTGCATCAATAAGTGACTAATTGGTAGGTAGCTGTGTAGGCAATTAACTGATTTGCACATGTAAGTGATGTTTATTTCAAGTATACTTGTCATGCCAAGCTTTAGAAATTTGGCTCAAAAGTTCAGGAAAACAAACTAAGGTCATATCATGCCTTGTTTAACAATAATAAATGAATAAAGCATAAATAAATTATTGTTGTGATATACTATCTGCAGTAATGTAAAGATTTCAAAATATCTTCAAACTGTCTACTTTCTGCCTAGCACATTCCAGGTTTTACAAAAAATAAATACAAAAGCCAAATGTCATATTTTTGCAAATATCAAAAGCTTAAGCTGAACTTTGTCAGATCATCTAGCCAACAAACAAAAGTGGTAACTATCTATCCATGAAATTACAGAAGCCCAAATAATCATTTCAAGATTTGAATGAAAGAAAAAATGACACTGTAACCTGATTATATTACTACAATTGCATAACAATAATTCCCTCAGCATTTAAATACTAAGCAAATATGAAAAGAGCTATTTGACTTAACTCCTAACCATTTTTTAGCAGAGATTTCTATTTCAAACGGATTGAATTTAAGAATTTTTCAACTATGTGACTCTTCCCCCATTTTCTTCCCAATTTGCCATTCTCTTCTTCATTTACCACCTCCCATAAAATAGAACAAAAAGAAAAAAGAAAGCGTGAGGATTTTTTTTGACAACATTAAGAATTACAAATTATTGGCCAGGCACGGTGGCTCACGCCTGTAATCCCAACACTTTGGGAGGCCGAGGCAGGAGGAGGTCAGGAGATCGAGACCATCCTGGCTAATATGGTGCAACCCCGTCTCTACTAAAAATACAAAAAAATTAGCCGGACGTGGTGGCGGGCGCCTGTAGTTCCAGGTACTTGGGAAGCTGAGGCAGGAGAATGGCCTGATCCCAGGAGGCGGAGCTTGCAGTGAGCCGAGATGGCGCCGCTGCACTCCAGCCTAGGCGATATTATTTTTTCAAAATAATAATAATAATAACTAACTATTTTCTTTCAAAAATATGTCCCAGTCCCAGTAGTTTTTCTTTCAAAATATCATTACAGATGATTTATTTCCTAATTATTACAGGTTAAATGTCAGGGTTTTTTTATTTTTAATGATAAATGCTTTTTGTGCAGTAAGTGACCTTGGAGTCATTTAAAATGTTTCCACTTGTGTATATGAAGTGGCCCCCCAAATAAATTAAAAGAAAACATATAGAAAAAATCACTTCCACAGATACATTGTTTCATTTCATTAAAAAATAGAAAAAAATCAATATAGCTTTAAAAAATACATGATATATGTAACTACAGATTTGGAAGGCATGACATTGAACATATAAGCCCAGAGATGTAAAACTCTAAGATATTAAACATTATGTGCTTGTAAAGGGCAGCACAGATGAGAGAATTCAAATATAACATTAGGTTGGTGCAAAAGCGATTGCAGGTTTTGCCATTAAAAGTAATTGCAAAAACTGTTGCATCAACCTAACAGAGTCCTTTATACTCTCTTGGTTAGCTAAGCATAGTACATATGACCATTTATACAGATAATTTAAGTCATCTATGCTCCTGAAATTTGCTTCTAGAACATTGTAAGTGATCCATTTTTATGTATCATGTAATATGGTGTTAATATACTATTTTTCTACTGTAAGACATTAAATTATATTTTATTTTACATTTAAGACTTTCTTTTAAAATAGGAGCTTTCTGTTTTCTAGTTACTATTCAAACTTTTGTTAGTTTTTAAAATTATCTTCTATGTGAAGAAAATATTAAAAACCTTTAAAAAGATAATCCATAATTAGGGGTTCCATGAAAATTGCCAAATCAGAATAATTAAATTTAATTGTCATTATAAGATAGAAACTGCTAAGCACTCGGAAAAAGATTTTGATGTAGCACCATTCACTTGGAACAATTATGTTTCTTTAGAAGTAGACGGATTTAAGGTCAATATGACATGTGAGACTAGGGAATAGACTACAGGGTAAACTACTGTGGAAATGATTTCAGATCCGAGGCTGCAAAGAGAAAGTTGGGTTTAATGGTCCCATGAATAATCCTTGTGTACTGCATCAGCTGTGTGGGAATCATTAGGAATTAAAAGATCACATAGTAGGTTTGCCCAAAAAAGACAATTTATTTTCTCTTTGTCACCCATTTACTAGACTTGGACAATCACAAAGAATAAAAGTTGGAAGTAAATTGAAAAAAAAACAACTAATTGAACTGAATTCAAAACAAGTATTTGGTTTAACTAGTGGTGACAAAGACAAATTTCTTCTCAGACAGAAATGAATGCTAATGTTCATTACATTACCAACTGTGAGTCACAGCCAAACACATTCGAAATGGCCAAATCATAAACTTAACCTATGCACAAAGAAAGCAGCAACAAGAACAGCAAGAGCCTAGCAGAGGCCATTCAGTGGCCATTCAGTAGACCTGCCTTCCTGACAAATCCTGCTGCCTGCTCTCAGTGATGCTATCACGCATCAGTAATTAAATTATCTGCCATGAATAAATCTAAAAACAAATCAAAGAATCCCACTAAATCTAGGGCTTACTTGTCTGGACTGTCCATAGTCCCTATTGCAGTATTCCACTGAATGAATGAAGGAATGAATGAATGGCTCATTTTTATGAGTGAATCCAGTCAATGTATTCTGTTATGTTTTGGCTGACCTGGAAAATTTACCATTAGATTAAGAAGTTCAACTGGCTTTTCATATTTCACTGCAAAATTACTATCACTCCTCCTTGGTGGGAAGGTTTCTTTGCAAACAAGTAGAGGAATAATGGCAGTGTGGTGCAATGAACGGTGTTCACCAGCATGGAGATATGGAGGAGACATCTGAATGACTAGACCTATGGATATCCATCGCGGCTCTTCCACTGTTTTTTTGCTGCTTCACACTTCAGACAATCAGTTTCCTTGCATATATAAAATGGGAAGAAAATTATTGCCTGCTCTATCTACTTTACAGGAGACTGGAAAGTTTAAATAAGATCCATGTAAATGTTCTGTGTACTGTGAAACATTAGCCAAATAAAAGTGATTTGTAGGCTGAGCGCGGTGGCTCACGCCTGTAATCCCAGCACTTTGGCAGGCCGAGGCTGGCGGATCACAAGGTCAGGAGGTTGAGACCAGCCTGGCCAAATGGTGAAACCCCATCTCTACTGAAAATACAAAAATTAGCTAGGCAGGGTGGCAGGTGCCTGTAATCCCAGCTACTCGGGAGGCTGAGGCAGGAGAACCACTTGTACCCAGAAGGTGGAGGTTGCAGGGAGCCAAGATCATGCCGTTGCACTCCAGCCTGGGCAACAAAAGCAAGTCTCCATCTCAAAAAAAAAAAAAAGTGATATGTATTGTATTTCATAGTATCAGAGAAGAAACATGTTACTAGATTTGGTTTGGTACTACTTATAAGCTTCTACTAACAAATCTATTCATTGAAGATAAATACTTATTTTAATTGAAAACTAATCTTCAATGAACCTCTAATCCATCAAAGTATATAAACAAATAATTTTTTAATATATATACAATAATATATATAAAATATATATAAATAAACATATATATAAATAAATATATATCTAAATAAACAAATTTATATCTGCATCATTTTGTATACTCCTCTTTTGCAAGAGCTAGCAAAAATGCTTTAAGCAGGAAACACAAGCATCGTTAGATCTGCATTTTTACCAATTAATAAGGCAATGCAGCATGTTCAAATCAATCTAGGTGGGAAATGAGAATTTTGTCTTTCAAAAAGCAAGGGAAGAGTTTGCACAGGCAAACAAATTTGTATCTGGGTCTTTCAAGTAAATTGTGAAAAGGATACATTATTTTTTATTCCTATCTAAAAACAAATCCATTTAAAACATCTGAATCACTCCAGATAAAGTGTCTGAATGAAAATTAACAACACAGCATTCAGTGTAGCCATTAAAAAATAAGGCAAGTAGTAGACTAATTCCAGCTGCCAAAATACACAAATAATTTTGGTAGCATAAATGCAAAACAGATTTCTTCTAGTTAATTCTAAATTTCTGGAGAAACAAATCTTATGCTTTCTACCGACAAAAGAAAAAAAAAAAAAACATGTAGATGAAACTACTTCAATCTTAACTAGATAGAATGTTTGCTGGCATAATTATTTGCATACACATATTTTTCTTAAATCCATTAAATATTATGGGCATAACCATTTTAGAGATTTATAAAACAGTCTGGATAAGGCCCACTAGGAAAGAAGTACTTAATCTCATTGTAAAATGTTCAAAATTTGTTTTTTAAACTAGGGATGCAGCAGTATAAAAAAGTATGCACTTTCTCATGATCCAATGAAAAGAAGTTGTTATCCCATCCTAGACAGAGAACATTCATCCACATTACAAGACTGCTAAGCTCAACAAACTGGAAACATCTCCATAGTTTAATGGGGGACTGGAAAAGCACAGAGCTCTATTCCTGGACAGATTTCCTTCCGCTACCCCAAAGTTGATTGCAAGGCAAAAGGCTACTCCAAAGGCAAGCCTAAGGCAAAACTGGGAAGGAGGAAAATGTCTTCTAAGCCTGAGGCTTCCCTTTCACAAGCACTCATCCTCTGTTCAGGATGCTCCCCTCAAACACTTCTGCATGTACTTCACCTATTTTATCAGCATTTACCCTCGGGAATATTGCTTATGACTTCATATTCCAAGGGTACAATGACATTTCGGGGAGGAAAGAGAATGATCAATGAGCATTTACTATTTATTTGACTCTATGCTAGTTTTATATGTTATTTCATTAATTACTCTGAACGTAATCAATGAAGGTGAGAAAATGCTGGCACAGGGTTCCAAACATCTGACCTCCTTTCACTAAATCCTGCTGCCTTCTTGAAAAAATAAAATATATAACAGCTTGGCATAATTTGTGTTTTACCTAGAAAGAAAGAAAATATTCTAAAATGTGGAAGGGTGATGCTATCATTTACTCTTTTGGAGTACTGAAGTGAGTCAGGACTGGGGTCTTTGCTGGTTCTGGTTTTGTTCAGGGTCTTAAGGCAAATGATTGGCACTCATGACCTGCAGTTCTCTGCTTCCTGCAGCTGCAAAGAATAATGTTGGTAACTCTCCAGGCTCGTATGAGCCTTTTCACTCCCTTGCTAATTGTAAAGGCATTTCAATTTCTGGAAAACAAAAGTTAAAATCAACTGTTTTACTGACTATTCCTGTACTTTCCTAAGAAGCCATCATTCATATCTTTATTCATTCATTCACTAAGTATCATTATGTCCCAGGTATTTTACAAGTCCTAAAGTTTTTGCTGTAAATTAGATGTCTGGCTATCACTAGAAATGCTATCTCTAGGCTGGGTGCAGTGGCTTATGCCTGTAATCCTAGCACTTTGGGAGGCTGAGGCGGGTGGATCACGAGGTCAGCAGTTTGAGTCCAGCCTGGCCAATACGCTGAAACCCCATGTTTACTAAAAAACAAACAAACAAACAACAAACAAAATTAGCTGGGTACGGTGGCGCACACCTGTAGCCCCCGCTGCTTGGGAGGCTCAGGCAGGAGAATCGCTAGAACCCAGGAGTTGGACTTTGCAGTGAGCCGAGATCACGCCACTGCACTCCAGCCTTGGCAACAGAGCGAGATTCCATCTCAAAAAAAAAAGAATGTTATCTCTATTTTCATCTCAGGCCAACCTTGAGGAAAACCAAAGCATCTCTTTTTGTTTTCCAATGCTTCTAAGTCATATTTAATTGTTCAAGTCTCCGGATGAGCATCAAACCAGAGTACTCCTTCACTTTAACACCTCCTCACCTCAGTTATGCCCCAACCTTGCTCATTGGCTATATCAGCCATGATATCCCTGTACTTGGTCTCACTGCTACCACCTACCCAAAATCTTTCACATATTTTTATGCAGAACAAAGGTGCTTTGTCTTACCTTCTTTGGACATGAGTACAAGAACTTTACAAGCAAAATGATCTTCAAATATTGGGACTTCTGCTTAGTAAAGGCAGTTGATGGTAACTAACAACAATAATAATATCAACCACAGAATTTTGTAGCATTCAAGGAGTTTAGAGTCTAGAAGAAAAGGCAGATATGTAAACTGCATACTGACAATTATTTTGTGATTAATGCTAAAATGGAAATAAACTGGAGGCATTATACAGACACCAAAATGTGAGCTCTTTTTTTTTTTTTTTTTTCTATAGGTGTTAGGAAGTATGTAAAAGAAACTATTTAAAATCTTATAAAATGGAGAAATAAGTTTTCAAGTATGGATGGTTGAGAATGGGGATCTAAGAAGAAAGAAGACCATGTGCAAAGGCAAGAAGACATGAGATGCCAGAGCATGTGTGAGAACAAATAGTTCACTGTGGCTGTGAGATAAGGAATCAGAGCAAATCAAATGCTGCAGATCTTTACTGTACACCAGCTTTATTTCAAAATTCACCTGCTTCTCTGACCTCACGTGCCACTTCTCCCTCAGTGCAAAGCAGATCTCTATCTGTCCATGACAGAAGTCTGTGCAGGCTGCATATATTTAGGTAAAACTGGATAAGATTAATTTAATAGTTTCATCCTAATTCTGCTCTGAGATTTCTCCTTTTAACTAAATAACTTAATACTATTTGGCAGCATGCTTTGTAGAAATTTTTTTAAAGCCATTATAAAAATAATGATTTTGCTAAAGAGTGTACATAGTAAATATAATTATTCCAGTAGATGGAGCAGAGGTGACACTGGAATAGCTGAATAATGTCTGGCCTAGAATATATAGCAGAAGTCCAGACACTCAGCAAAGCCACAAAATAGAAAAAGCACATTTGAGAGCAAAGATGGAACATTACTGAATATTGGTTGGCTAATTTAAACTTAGAAAATTTCACATCCTATTCAAACTGAAGAAGAAAACAAGCTGAGGCAAATACCAAAATGATTCCTTAAAGAAACATTTATATTTTAGAACAAGAAAGCTATAATTTTGATTTGTTTAAAAGTCTCACCGCAGTGCTTCACAATCATTCTACGTAATATAGACAAGGCTAAAATTCTTAGTGGAGCCTCTAAATGCATGGCTACTTCAGTCTCCCGCTGATAGTAATGTGTGTGTTTCTTCCCTCTCAGACCGTTCATGAATTGTGTGATTGCCTGATATGGAATTATTAAGAAATAGATCAATAAACACAGCAGGCTATGGGCTTAAAACCTCTGCCTACACAATGGACCTATGCACAAAGAAATTGCAAAAGCAAAGAGCTAGCCTTGCAGATTCATATTGGGAACCTATTAGCAAGTGAAATTATAGACATTAAAAGATAACTATGGAGAAGTAGATATTTTGAATAGAAGTTCTAACTATTATGCATCAGGTAAGCATCTTAAATTTGATTAAATCTCTTAGACATTTATTGAAGTCAAGGATGAGCTCTTATGATTTATGGTTTTATTCAATGAGTGTTATAAGGAAATAATTTCTAATAGTTTTGGGAAAGAGGAAATTTGTTCCTCTTCTCTCAAGAAACTACAGTGTGGCTTGCTCTATGAAGTTCTTTGGCAATATGCAGAACTGGATTATTCAAAAGGCAAGCTACATATGTGTTAGGGACAAAGCAGAGGTGGCTCGAAATTTTTTATTAAAGAGTATATTTGTTATTTCACAGAAATGTATCAAGGTTAATATCAAGGAAAAACAAAACTTTGTTGTATATTAATTTGACCAGATTTCTGACCAAATGGGGACATTTATTAGCCACATACTTATAAAATCTTACTTCAATGCTTAAGAGTATTATATTAGTCCGTTCTCACATTGCTATAAAGAAATATCATTGAGACTGGATAATTTATTTAAAAAAGAGGTTTAAGTGACTCAGTTCACCATGGCTGACGAGGCCTCGAGAAACTTACTATCATGGCAGAAGATGAAGGGAAAGCAAGGAACTTTCTTCACGAGGCAGAGGAAGGAGAATGAATGCAGGGGGAAGTACCAAACACTTATAAATCCATCAGATCTTATGAGAATTCACTCATTATCACGAGAACAGCATGAGGTAAACAGCCTCTGTGATCCAATTACCTCCACCTGGTCTCTCCCTTGACACGTGGGGATTATGGGGATTATAATTCAAGACAAGATTTGGGTGGGGACACAAAGCCTAACCATATGAAGTATGAATAAATTTAGTTTTGCCACAATCTAGTTATATAAACTTGAAAGAGGTATTTACCTTTTCTAACTCTGTTTTCTCATTACAAAATGAAAACAATGAAACCTATCACAAATAATGGTAACAAGGACTAAGTGACATAAAGCATAAAAAGCATCTTTAGCTGCCATTATTAATGAGAGTATCATCTCTCTTGAGTGGGATGAGACTGAAAGATTAAAAATGACAATTATAGGTGTTAACCCAAAGTAAGCTCTTCTAATAATATTCATATTCCAACTCAATCCATTCTACAACACATCTTAATGTTAAGCAAGCAAATCAAAATTCTCAATCTTAAAAAATAGCTCGTAGTCTGGGTCCAGTGGCTCATTCCTTTGATCCCAGGTATCATATAGTCTGCTTTGAGAGGCCAGTGCAGGAGGATCACTTGAACCCAGGAGTCTGAGGTTACAATAAACTGCAATGGCCAGCCTGGACAAGAGAGTAAGACCTTGTTTCTACCAAAAAAACAAAAAGAAAAAAAGAAAAAAAAAGATAGCTCTGTAATTTTGCATATGTAGAAAAATTTGCTTTCCTTATTTTATACTTTGTTACTCTTCATTCACAAAAAATAATGAATTTCTAAGAATTTACTTAAATGTGAAATAATATCTGCATTGAAACCATAAAATATTTTCATTAGATTTTACAAATTCATATTTTATTATACTTCTGTATAACCTTCCTGATATGCATTTTTAAAATAAATATGCATATTTAAAGAAAATATAGAAAAAATATTTTCTGAGTACTTCCAATTTCTCATTAGAATCCCCACTATGGTAGCAACTACAATCTTTTTACTATCTTAAAAAAGATATAACAGTTAGCAGAGGCTTCCATACATTAAATTGAAAGTCTTAGCTCAAGCTGTCATAACAAAATACCATAGACTGGGTGGGTTTAAAAGTAGGAATTTGTTTTCCACAGTTTGAGAGGATAAAAATTGAGATCAAGTGTCAGCATGATTGGGTTCCTGGGGGGGCTTTCTTCCTAGTTTATAGACTGCCACTTTCTTGTCTCAGCCCCTCATCTCAAAAAGAGAAAGAGAGCTCTGATGTCTCTTCGGAAAATGACACTAATCCCATTATGAGGGCCCCACCCTCATGACTTCATCTGAACCTAATTACTTCCCCAAAGTGTCAGTTCCAAGTGCAATCACACTGGGGCTTAGGGCTTCAACATATGAATTTGGAGGGGACACAATTCAGTGCATACTGGCCACTCTGCTGGAACAAAGAGTGACCACTGGCTGAGTAGAGAGGGGGTTTAGTGAGCTCTAAGTTTTCTCTCACATATACCATTCAATACTGCCATTAATTCCTTCTTACCCCCCACCTCCTCCCCACTGTGAACAGAAGTTGCATAGTTGTCTGGCCTCTCAGATCACTCCTACTTATAAAAAGTATGATCTTGAGATGCAATACTGGCCTATATCCCAATAAACCGAAAGAATTAAAGCCACCAATGTAACACTTGGAAACAAAGTTAAAGATTATAAAGAGTAAGGACTTTCAAAACTACCATGGTCATTTAGTCTTCCTGTCTAATTTTAGAATAAAATCCTTAAGAAAAAGGGGATCACCAGGAGCAGTGGGCTCATGCCTGTAATTCCAGCACTTTGGGAGGCCAAGGTGGGTGCATTCACTGAGGTCAGGAGATCGAAACCAGCCTGGTCAATGGGGTGAAACCCCGACTCCAATAAAAACACACACACAAAAAAATAGCCAGACATGGTGGCGCATGCCTGTAATCCCAGCTACTTAGGAGGCTGACGCAGGAGAATCGCTTGAACCCAAGAAGCAGAGGTTACAGTGAGCCGAGATGACGCCACTGCACTTCAGTCTGGGCATCAGACTGAAATTCTGTCTCAAAAAACAAACAAACAAAAAAAAAAAAAAAGAAAAAAAAAGAAAAAAGGGGATCAACAAGAAAGTAAATTTGTTAGCAAATTATTAGAGATACATACACAAAACACACATGCACAAATACAAAAATGTTAATCATACATCTATCACAAGTCTTACATGCATGGAAAAAGTTAATATCAGAATACTATTATTAAATGTGTAGAGGCCTTCCATCATCTGGCTCAGTTTAAACTACCATTAGTATCCCATTCAAATGTTCAGCTCTAGCAAAAGATGCCATGCTATTTTTGCATGAAATATGTGACTCCGACTTCTGCAAAATGCAATTCTTAAAAGTTAAATGCATTGCTCAGGAAATTACTATTCTTAAGTATTTCATCCATAAAAAGTTAACAAAAATAAATTATACAGCTAACTTCAAGAGAGAAAAGGAATGGGATATGACACTAAACAAAACCAGAATACAGTGATAAAGAAGAAAAGGAGATAAGAAGAAAACTGAAAGCCGGTCATTTGAAAGAAAAAAAAAAATCACTGGCCTATTTTTTCTAATAAAATATAAATACACAAAAATAAATTATAAACGATTAAAGAAACTCACAGAGTTAATTTAAGGATAATAATCAACTATTTTGCTAAACAATATATAAGTAAATTTGAAAACCCAAACTGAAGATAATTTTCTAAGAAAATGTGCTTTACCAAAACTGAACTCAAAAGAGATAAAAACCTAAAAACGTATTTACACAGAAGAAATGGAGAGATTCATCAATCAATAAATGCAGTAGCAGTTGTCCAAGATGGTCTCATTGGAAAATTTTTTTAAACCTTTAAAGATCTGAGCCGGGTGCAGTGGCTCACGCCTGTGATCTCAGCACTTTGGGAGACCGAAATAGGTGGATCATGAGGTCAGGAGATTTGAGACCATCCTGGCTAACATGGTGAAACCCCGTCTCTACTAAAAATACAAAAAGAATTAGCCGGGCATGGTGGCGGGCGCCTGTAGTCCCCGCTACTCAGGAGGCTGAGGCAGGAGAATGGCGTGAACCCGGGAGGCGGAGCTTGCAGTGAGCGGAGATCGCGCCACTGCACTCCAGCCTGGGCGACAGAGCGAGACTCTGTCTCAAAAAACAAACAAACAAACAAACAAAAAAACCAAAAAAAACCTTTAAAGATCTAGCAGTTTCAGCGCGCTTCTAAAATCTTTCCCAGAATATGAATTAAAGAAGAAAATCTCCTCGTACAATAAAATTGCACATACACACACATACATACGTAATCTCTAAAGTCAATATCACTTATGAATAGCAAAGGAAATATCCTAAGTCAAATATTATTAGCAAACACAATGTAAGCGTGCATGAAAGGAATTATATATGCGTCATGATCAAGTGAGCTTTACTCCAAGAATTAATGAATTTCCAATACTAGGAAATCCACTGATAAATTTTTTATATATTTTTTATTTTTATTTATTTATTTATTTATTTATTTATTTATTTATTTATCTGAGACAGAGTCTCGCTCTGTCAGTCAGGCTGGAGTGCAGTGGCACGATCTCAGTTCACTGCAACCTCCGTCTCCTCGGCTCAAGCAATTCTTCTGAATCAGCCTCCTGAGTTGCTGGGATTACAGGCGTGTGCCACCACGCCTGGCTAATTTTTGTATTTTTAGTAGAGACAGGGTTTCACCATGTTGGTCATTACTCCTGACGTCAGGTAATCCACCCGCCACGGCCTCCCAAAGTGCTGGGATTACAGGCATGAGCCACCACGCGCGGCCATAAACTTTTATGATATTAATTTACATTAAGACTTTTTTTTTTTTTTTTTTTGAGATGGAGTCTCGCCCTATCACCCAGGCTGGAGTGCAGTGGCGCGATATGGGCTCACTGCAAGCTCTGCCGCCTGGGTTCAGGCCATTCTCCTGCCTCAGCCTCCCCAGTAGCTGGGACTACAGGCGCCCGCCACCACGCCTGGCTAATTTTTTGTATTTTTAGTAGAGGCAGGGTTTCACTGTGTTAGTCAGGATGGTCTCGATCTCCTGACCTCGTGATCCACCTGCCTCGGCCTTCCAAAGTGCTGGAATTACAGGAGTGAGCCAATGCACCCGGCTACATTAATACTTTTTTAATATTAATAGACTTCAGCAAAAATACTTCTTTTCATATATGCTGAAAATCTGTCAAAATTTAATAACCATTTTGGACTAAAATACACAATAAAATAGGATTAGATGGGAATTTCCTTTATATTTTCTAATAGAGATATCTTATTGATTATATTGTCACAAAATCAAATACTAAATTTAGTTATGCAGGTTACAGAATCAAATATCAGTTAAATTTATATCCTCCTCAAGTTTCACATGTGAGCATTAGGACATTGATTTAAAAACAACATGCCACTACAATTCTGAATGAGGATATCTTGTTGGACTCAAATGAAACAGAGCATCTCAAATCCCTGAGGCAGGTTGAACCTCCCTGACCAACGGAAGTAGCTTTCACTCCTGTGTCTGAAAAGGCCAGTCTTCCTTTGCTTGAAAACTCTGTGATAACCTCACCTGGGGCCGATTCCTTGTAAGGATATTCTCCACGTGTCAGTTACACAGCTTGGCCCAAGAGGAAAGAGATTATACTCCAAAGAATTGCAACGTCATGTTGTATCTGTCAGCAAAACCCTGGGATAAGTGTTTTGTAGTTAATTCTATAGTTATTAAACCAAGGAAGGTGGAATATAACACCAGATAAAGCAAAATGCATTTATATGAGTGCAGTTACTCAGTAATCTGAATTTAATGAATTGGCTTCTGCACTGGAAGTGGTTCTGATGTCCTACTTGATTGGTGGACTGAAATTAGGACTTAATGGTGGGATATGTTTAATAAGGAGGAGCTGTTAGTGCCTCACTGCAATGATGAGCAGGAATGAATTCAAAGTTTATGAAGATGGGAATGTTGGTGTGGATTAACCTATGATATACCTAGCCATCCACCAAGAAGACCCAGGAGATAATTTCTCCACTATTCATTGCCAAATATATTTCTAAAGGCAGCACTTTCATCCTTGAAAATCTCCATGGTTCTACATCTTAGTCAGCCAGATATAACAATGAGAAATACAGTAATTGAGACAGGCTCCTGATTTCAAAGAGAATAATAGGATTCCTAGAGAAGCAGAGACTAAGTGACATCACTTAATTGTCAAAGACAAAATAAAGACATTTGTCACACAGGGCAGCAGAGTTCTGACCTTCAGGGATCTCTGAGAGTGACTAATTGATTACAATGTCCTTAAGATTGAAACAGATGGGAAAACTGCAAGGACATTATTTAAATGTACCAGAAAAGAAAAATCGAAGTCTGATGGCCAAATCCTGACTTGAGTCACCATAATACTTGGTCATGACTTCTAACTCACTTTCCATATCTAAGGCAGTTTAAGATACAGAATCTCTCTTTTTTTTATTTATTTTTAATTTTTAAATTTTACTTTAAGTTCCAGGATACACGTGCAGAATGTGCAGTTTTGTTACATAGGTATACGTGTGCCATGGTGGTTTGCTGCATCTATTGATCCATCCTCTTAGGTCCCTCCCTTCGCCCCCAACCCCAAACAGGCCCTGGTGTGTGTTGTTCCCCTCCCTATGTCCATGTGTTCTCATTGATCAACCCCCACTTACGAGTGAGAATATGTGGTGTTTGGTTTTCTGTTCCTGTTTGCTGAAGATGAGGTTCTGTTTGCTGAGGGTAATGGCTTTCAGCTTCATCCATGTCCTTGCGAAAGATATGAGCTCATTCCTTTTTAATGGTTGTGTAGTATTCCATGGTGTATATGTACCACATATGCTTTACCCAGTCTATCATCAACGGGCATTTGGATTGATTCCATGTCTTTGCTACTGTAAATAGTACTGCAATAAACTAAATGTGCATGTGTCTTTATATTAGAGTGATTTCTATTCCTTTGGGTGTATACCCAGTAATGGGATTGCTGGGTCAAATGGTATTTCAGGTTCTACATCCTTGTGGAATTGCCATACCATCTTACACAATGGTTGAACTAATTTACATTCCCATCAACAGTGTAAAAGCACTCCTATTTCTCCACAGCCTCGCCAGCATCTACTGTTTCTTTCTCTTTTTTTTATTTGTTTTTATTATTATACTTTAAGTTCTAGGGTACATGTGCATAACGTGCAGGTTTGTTACATATGTATACTTGTGCCATGTTGCTGTGCTGCACCCATCAACTCGTCAGCACCCATCAACTCGTCATTTACATCAGGTATAACTCCCAATGCAATCCCTCCCCGCTCCCCTCTCCCCATGATAGGCCCCGGTGTGTGATGTTCCCCTTCCCGAGTCCAAGTGATCTCATTGTTCAGTTCCTATCTATGAGTGAGAACATACGGTGTTTGGTTTTCTGTTCTTGCGATAGTTTGCTGAGAATGATGGTTTCCAGCTGCATCTGTGTCCCTACAAAGGACACAAACTCATCCTTTTTTATGGTTGCATAGTATTCCATGGTGTATATATGCCACATTTTCTTAATCCAGTCTGCCACTGATGGGCATTTGGGTTGATTCCAAGTCTTTACTATTGTGAATAGTGCCGCAATGAACATACGTGTGCATGTGTCTTTATAGCAGCATGATAACATATCTGGATTAGCCCAAAATTTGCTATTGTGCTTAATGGGGCAACACTAGCAGCACTGCCAACAAAACCAGAAATAAGGCAAAAGTACACTATCGTCACTATTATTTGACACTCTCCTGGAGATACCAGCCAAAAACAAATAAATAAGATTTAAAAATTATATATTATAGAAAGGAAGAGGTACAATTATTACTAATTGAAGACAACATAAAAATATAATTGTACTCATAGAATATATATGTGAGTATATGCATACAATTGGAATATGGGGCTGACTGGAATCAAACATACTGAGGAAAAAACAAAGGTTTTGAGAGAGCTGTATTTGCAAAGTGACTGAAGCTGTATGAGATATAGGAACAATCTCTAAGCTCCTAACTTGCTATTGGCAGGAAGTAGATTGACAAAGCTGCTAAGACAGCAACAAGCGGATACTTTTCAATGCTTTATTTAGTAATTAAGAAGAATAATAGGCCAGGCGAGGTGGCTCACACCTGTAATCCCAGCATTTTGAGAGGCCGAGGTGGATCACCAGAGGTCAGGAGTTCGAGACCAGCCTGGCCAACATGGTGAAACCCTGTCTCTACTGAAAATACAAAAATTAGCCAGGTATGGTGGTGCATGCCTTGAATCCCAGCTACTCAGGAGACTGAAGCAGGAGAATCACTTGAACCCCCCGGGAGATGGAAGTTATAGTAAGCAGAGATCGCACCACTGCACACCAGCCCGGGCAACAGAGTAGGAGTCCGTCTCAAAAAACAAAACAAAAAAAAAAAAAAAAAAAAAAGGGAGAAGGAGAAGAGAAATGAAATATCCTTCAAGAGAATAAAGCCAAGATCGATGGTGCACAACAACTGGGAAGCTACATCCAAAGAGCAGAACCAGGACCTAATCCAAGGTAATTTTCCTAACTTTAGGACAACAGGCTGGCAATATTTGCTCAGATAAAATTTAGAGTTGCTAAAGATCTCTTACTAGTATATAGTGCCCATTCTTGTCTTTTATAAATAGCAGTGATTATTGTCAAGTGGGATAAACTTTTAAAAGTCTGTATTTGCATGTATGTCCATAAAGATGCATATAAAACTAACAATAGTAATTACTGCTTTAGCTTGGGCAAAAACTGGAAAGACTGGAGACATGGTGGAAAGAAGGGAAGGCAGTCCATGTTCAGAAAATAAAATGAAAACTAAAAAAGAATTTAAAAAAATTCATAGGACTTCATGAATTTCTGGAAAAGGGGTTTAGAGAAAGAGACATTAATATGATTGCTATGTTTCTGGTTTGATCAACTTAGTGCACTATGGCAAGACAGAAAATATATTTTAAGCAGAGATATGGGAAAGAAAATTATGTCTTAGGTATGTTGAGTGCCAATTATATCTAAAGCTATCTACCAGTCTAAGGATGAGGATTATATGGCATTGTCCAGATCTTAGCACTAACATTCCTACATCCTGGGAAACCCAGCCTCAAAATGCAAAATATTACAATTTTCAGCAATGGATGCAGAACCTTAAGGGAAAATTGCAAAAACCATATGACAGCCCAAGTGTGGAGGCTAAAAGCAACATTCTATTTTACTTAGCTTCAAATGAATATGTCATAGATTATCCACTTTTTTTGCTGTTTTTTCCCCTAACTACTATCATTGGCAACCATAATTTGCAGTTCTTGGAAATGGAAAATCCATTGTTGCATCATTGTGAATGATGTGATTTATGTATTCAACTAAGTGCATTCTAATCATAAGCATTAACAATCATTTTAGACATTACCTGTGGATTTACTATGTGCTTTGTCTTGAGGTAATGCTAGTTTAACATTGTGAATATTGTGGCTATGTTTTTTAAGAGTTCAAATAATGAAAATGAAAATGATTACAAAACAGATGCTAGCATCACCCAAGCAACTGTATTATTTTAATGACATATGGAAAGATACATGTAACTGGTTTAGAGAGGCAAATAACCACAACAAAGCATCCTACACAATAGGCAGAGAGGAAATTGGGATTAGGCATGGTGGAAGAGGGGATGTGAAAGCATACAGGGAGACTAAATGTTACAAGTCCTGGATGAAACAGGCAAGTTTTCCAAATTAGCCAAAGGTTGTTTATTATTATTATTTCCATTGAGGACACCAATATTTTTGAAAACAGCCAATGAAGTAGTTTATGGGCATACCTTAAGAACAAATATGCATGCTACACTCCACTTATTTTTAATAAAAATGAATAAAGTTGCATTTACTAATTCAGGGGTTACAACCATGTAGGAAAGCAAATAAGAAAATTTTGGTAATAGATGTGTTGGCTTATTGCAATGTGGACCTGATTTAGTCAAACCTTGTTAACAATCATGCTTTTTACACTATATCAAGGGATATCTCAATAATGAAAAAATGCTCCCCCTTGTTCTTAGGGGCTCTGATATCAAGATTGAGTTTTGTATCATCTTCTAGATTTTTGCAACATTTTATGAAACTACAGAAAAGACAAAACAATGCTGGCATCTTTCCAAATAATAACTAGACTTGCTCATTGTATTAGTTTCCTGGTGCTACTGTAACAAATCACCACAAATGTAGTGGCTTAAAACAATATGAATTTATTCTCTTACAGTCCTGGGGTTCAGAGGTTTGAAATGGATCTCACTTGGTTAAAACCAAGGTGTCAAGGCTAAAAAGAAAGGTACCAGAAGAGCTAAGTTCCTTTCTAGAGCATCCAGGGTGAGAATTGGTTTTTTTGACTTTCTAGCTTGTAGAGGCCACCTTCTAGTGGCCTCCTTTAAAAAAAAATAATGTAATTTATTTTTAAGTTCTAGGATACATGTGCAGGACGTACAGGTTCTTTACATAGGTAACCATGTGCCATAACGGTTTGCTGCACCTATCAACCCATCACCTAGGTATTATGCCCTGCATGCATTAGTCATTTATCCTGATGCTCTCCCTCATCCAACCCCCATGACAGGCCCAAGTGTGTGTTGTTCCCCTCGTTGTGTCCACTTGTTTTCATTGTTGGGTTCCCACTTATAAGTGAGAACATGTGGTGTTTGGTTTTCTGTTCCTGCGTTAGTTTGCTGAGGACAATGGCTTCCAGCTCCATCCATGTCCTTGCAAAGGACATGCCCTTGTTCCCTTTCGAGGCTACATAGTATTCAATGGTGTACATGTGCCACATTTTCTTCATCCAATGCATCATTGTTTGGCATTTGGGTTGAATCTATGTCTTTGCTGTTGTGAATAGTGCTGCAATGAAAATGAACATGCACATGCATGTATCTTTATAATAGAATGATTTAATATTTTTTGGGAATATTATATACCCTATAATGGAATTGCTAGGTTAAATGGTATTTCTGGTTCAAAATCTTTGAGGAATCACCACACTGTCTTCCACAATGGTTGAACTAATTTACATTCCCACCAACAGTGTAAATGTGTTCCTATTTCTCCACAGCCTCACCAGCATCTGTTGTTTCTTGACTTTTTTTTTTTTTTTTTTGAGATGGAGTCTCAGTCTGTTGCCCAGGCTGGAGTGCAATGGCCCAATATCGGCTCGTTGCAACCTCTACCTCCCAGATGCAGGTTCAAGCGATTCTCCTGCCTCAGCCTCCTGAGTAGCTGGGATTACAGGCACACACCACCACATCTGGATAATTTTTATACTTTTAGTAGAGACAGGGTTTCACTATGTTAATAAGGCTGGTCTCGACTTTCTAATAATCACCATTCTGACTGGCATGAGATGTTATCTCACTGTGGTACTGATTTGCATTTCTCTGATGAACAGTGATGTAGAGCTTTTCTTCATATGTTTTTTTTGGCCACATAAATGTATTCCTTGAGAAGTGTGTGTTCATGTCCTTTGCCCACACTCAATTCGGGTTGTTTGGTCTTTTCTTGTAAATTTGTTTAAGTTCCTTGTAGATTCTGGATATTAGGCTTTTGTTAGATGGATAGATCGCAAAACTTTTCTCTCATTCTGTAGGTTTTCTTTTCATTCTGATGATAGTTTTGTTTGCAATGCAGAAGTGTTTTAGTTTAATTAGATCCTATTTGTCAATTTTCGCTTTTGTTGCAATTGCTTCTGTTGTTTTTCTCATGAAATCTTTGCGCATGCTGTGTCCTAAATGGTACTGCCTAGATTTCTTGTAGGGTTTTTATAGTTCTAGGTTTTACACTTAAGTCTTTAACCCATCTTAAGTTAATTTTTGTATAAGCTGTAAGGGTCCAATTTCTGTTTTCTGCATATGGCTAGCCAGTTTTCCCAGCACCATTTATTAAATGGGGAATCCTTTCCCATTGCTTGTTTTTGTCAGATTTGTCAAAGATCAAAGCGTTGTAGATGGGTGGCCTTATTTCTGAGATCTGTATTTTGTTCCATTGGTCTATGTGGCTTTTATACCAGTTTCATGCTGCTTTGGTTATTGTAGCCTTGTAGTACAGTTTGAAGTCAGGTACTGTGCTACCTCCAGCTCTGTTCTTTTTGCTTACGATTGTCTTAGCTATACCAACTCTTTTTTGGTTTTATATAAATTGTAAAACTTTTTTTTTTCTAATTCTATGAAGAAAGTCAATAGTAGTTTAATGGGAATAGCATTGAATCTATAAATTACTTTGTGCAGTATGTCCATTTTCACAATATTGATTCTTCTTATCCATGAGCATGGAATGTTTTTCCATTTGTTTGTATTCTCTTTTAATTACTTGAGCAGTGGTTTGTAGTATTCCTTGAAGACATCCTTGACATCCCTTGTTAGCCATATTCCTAGGTATTTTATTCTCTTTGTAGCAATTGTGAATGGGAGTTCATTCATGATTTGGTTCTTTGCTTGTTTATTGTTGGTGTATAAGAATGCTTGTGATTTGGGTACATTGATTTTGTATCCTGAGACTTCCTTGAAGTTGCTTATCAGCTTAAGACCAGTTTCCTGTGCTGAAACAATGGGATTTTCTAGATATAAGATAAGGTCATCTGCAAACAGAGACAATTCAACTTCCTTTCTTTCTATTGGAATACCCTTTATTTCCTTCTCTTACCTGATTGTGCTGGCCAGTACTTCCAATACTATGTTGAATAGGAGTGGTAAGAGAGGGCATCCTTGTCTGGTGCTGGTTTTCAAGGGGAATGCTTCCAGCTTTTGCCCATTCAGTATGATATTGGTTGTGGGTTAGTCATAAATGACTCTTATTATTTTGAGATATGTTCCATCAATATCTAGTTTATTGAGAGTTTTTAACATGAAGGGAGGTTGAATTTTATCAAAGGCCTTTGAGATAATTATGTGGTTTTTGTCTTTAGTTCTGTTTCTGTTATGACTTATGTTTATTAATTTGCGTATGTTGAACCAGCCTTGCATCCCAGGGGTGAAGCTGACTTGATCCTATTGGATAAGCTTTTTGATGCACTGCTGGATTCGGTTTGCCTGTATTTTACTGAGTATTTTCACATCAATGTTCATCAGGGATAATGGCCTGAGGTTTTCTTTTTGTTGTTGTATCTCTACCAGGTTTGGGTGTCAGGATGCTGCTGCCATCATAAGATAAGCTAAAAAGAAGTCTCTCATATTCAGTTGTTTGGAATAGTTTCAGAAGGAATGGTACCAGCTCCTCTTTGTACCTCTGGTAGAATTCTGCTGTAAATCCATCTGGTCCTGGGATTTTTTGGTTGGTAAGCTGTTTATTACTGCCTCAGTTTCAGAACTTATTGATCTATTCAGGGATTCGACTCCCTCCTGGTTTACTCTTGGAAGGGTGTATGTGTCCAGGAATTTATCAGTTTTATCTAGATCTTCTAGTTTATTTGTGTAGAGGTGTTTATAGTATTCTGTGATGGTTGTTTGTACTTCTGTGTGGTCAGTGGTGATATGCCCTTTATCACTTTTTATTGTGTCTATTTGATTCTTCTCTCTTCTTTATTAGTCTAGCTTGTGATCTATTTTATTAATTTTTTCAAAAAACCAGCTCCTGAATTCATTGACTTTTTGAAGGGTTTTTCATGTCTCTATCTCCTCCAGTTCCACTCTGATCTTAGTAATTTCTTGTCTTCTGCTAGCTTTTGGATTTGTTTGCTCTTTATTCTCTAGTTCTTTTAGTTGTGATGTTAGGGTGGTGATTTGAGATCTTTCTAGCTTTCTGATGTGGGTATTAAGTGCTATAAATTTCCCTGTTAACACTGCTTTAGCTGTGTCCCCGAGATTCTGGTACATTGTATCTTTGTTCTCATTGGTTTCAAAGAACTTATTTATGTCTGCCTTAATTTCATTATTTACCTAGGAGTCATTCAGGGACAGGCTGTTCAGTTTCCATGTAGTTGTGTGGTTTTGAGTGAGTTTCTTAATCTTGACTTCTAAATTGATTGCACTGTGGTCGGACAGATTATTTGTCAGATTTCAGTTCTTTTGCATTTGCTGAGGAGTGTTTTACTTCCAATTATGTGACCAATTTTAGAGAAAGTGCCATGTGGCACCGAGAAGAATGTATATTCTGTTGTTTTTGCGGTGGAGAGTTCTGTAGATATCTATCAGGTCCACTTGATCCAGAGCTGAGTTCAAGTTCTGAATATCCTTGTTAATTTTCTGTCTCAATGACCTGCCTAATATTGACAGTGAGCTGTTAAAATCCCCCGCTATTTTGTGTGGGAGTCTAAGTCTCTTTGTAGGTCTCCAAGAACTTGTTTTATGAATCTGGGTGCTCCTGTGTTGGATGCATATATATTTAGGATTGTTAGCCCTTCTTGTTGAATTGATCCCTTTACCATTATGTAATGCTAGTGGCCTTCTTAATCTTCAGAGCAATCAATGGCTGCTTGAGTCTCATATATCACATCACCCTGACATAAGTCTTCTCTTTCCCTCTTTAAGGGACACTATAATTACATTGGGCCCACCTGGATCATCCAGGCTATTATCTCCTATTTTATAGTCATCTGATTAGCAACCTTAATTCCATCTGCTACCTTAATCTCCATTTGTCATGTAACATAATATATTCACAGGTTCCAAGGATTAGAACTTGAACGTCATTATGAGGCCACTATTCTGCCTACCACCCTCATCTATCTGCATGTTTGGCAGACAGTGTGAGTATAAATTTTGACAAACGTAATCAATATATAAACTTCTGACCAAAGAAAATGCAAAAAATATCTCCTGCTAAATACCCTGCATTTCTTGTATACAACACGGCTAAAACTGGAGTGATTTGTCTACCTGTGATATTGAGAATTACATAATGAAAGCTTTTATACATTTTTCAATTTCCTCAAAACGTGCAGAAGCACATGATTAGATTCTAAATTTATAGAAATGAAAAAATATATGTTCCTTAGACATGTACCTGTAAGATGGTTATTCTTATTACTGGCAGTAGAAAAGGTGTTAAAACGTTGGCCAGTCATAATTCACCTTCAGAGTATGAAAGTAAAAATAATATTCTATTCTAATTTGGAAATACATTGAGGATAATAATGAAGAAAAATATTAAAATAAAATAGACATTATATGCTGTTTCTCTAAAACAGTTTAATAAATATTTAATAATGGAATCTAGAAAAAAAAGAACTAATGACATCTGAGTTGTTTGAGGTTAAATTGTGGCAAAAGCACATATTCTGATTCAAAACTGCAAAATTGTTACTAGAAAAGTATAGCCAAGTTAGAACACTTTCTCATTATTTATTTACCAAAACTATTTTATTTGGAATCCAATTTGATTTTACAAGTTCAAATGACTTGTGTGCTTTAACACTATTTTCTCATAAACAGAGAGGTTTAACTTACAATGGTATAAAACGTGCTCTGGAGACATTTAAATGATGGATATTTTAGACAGGGATTGTCCATATGATAAATTTACAGAAACAAAAGACCTGGTTGAGAAACAGCTAGTCTACTGAGAGAAGACTGTAGATACAAAGTGGATAGACAGATCTGGATTCTAATTCCAACCAGTCTAAACATTTGCCACTTCTAGGAAGCAAAATCCTAAGCAGTCAACTTATTTCGTTGATAGGATATTTACTTTGATGTTATCACATCAGATTGGTACCAGGAATTAGTGAATGTGGGCTTGATAAGAACAGAGCTACAAATAAAAGTGAATTGCATATTTGACTCTATTCACCTTTACTATTACATAGAAGAAAAAAAGCATGACCCAGAAGCTACAGGCAGTTCAGAGAAACACAAAGAGTAAAAATATCCTACTGTATCATGAGATAGAAAAAAAAAAAAAAAAAAAAACACATCATTGTTACTTTGTATTAAATATTAGTCCTTTTGTATTTACATTCTTGCTTTATATTCTCATATTTGTCTATCTTACAAATTCATAATATGCCCTACAAAATTTAAGTATCTAATAAAAGTTTTAAATATTTAAATGTATTAAAGAACAGAAACATCATTAAAATATTGTTATATTTTTCTCACACATATCATTTGTTTAGTCCTCCTGTTAATTACTAATAGGTGCCACTTTTAAATATCCTACTGTAGTTTTGTTTAAATAGTAGCAATTATGTAACAGAAAAGTAAATAATATGAAATAACACATTCTTTCACTAAATATTCTTTTTTGTGTTTTAAATGTTAAAGTATCGCATATGCATATGATTATTTATTATATTTTTTTTTTATATTTTGACTTTTTTGGTCTGGCATGATATGGATAGGTACTAGGTTGGCTCTAAAAAACTGATCACCCTAGTATTTGACCTGAAGCCCATGACTCATCAGGGCTGGAAATAAACTGATCATCTTACCTAATAATAATAAAAAACAATCATCTTACCTAAGAATTTTTTTATTCCCAGTTATTTACCATTATAATATGACTCTGTATTGTAATGTTTTTGTATCCCCCACTAGACAGTGAACATGCTGAGGAAAAGTATGGTAGTATATTTATCTTCATTCTCCCACTACCTAAAATAGTATCTTAACACATAACAGACTCACCCTAAATATTTTTATTAAATGGTCCTTGAGAAATTTTAAAGAGTTTTGTTTAAAATGTTAGTATGTTACCCATAGTAGAAATATTTTATTATGAAAGAGAGAAATAAGAGTGAGTTTTACAGCAGTACCACTTTGAATTAAAAGGTGAACATTCAGTTTGAAAAAAAATCAATTTTACAAACAGTTCTTTTGAAAAGAATAATATAAAAACATGTTCCAAGGACAAGAAGGCAGTTCATACACAAAAAGGATAAAATTCATTCCATGTAAGTTAATAAGAGAACATATGTCATATTTGCAAATGAAATATTACAGATTTATTCTAGTTATATAAGGAAATGGAAACCACTTGTGTAAAGATAGTTTTCAGCATCAAGTACTAAATAAATTGCTGTCAAACTGATTAATATGATTAAAAGTTGGTATCTTTGAAATTTATTGCAAGAGCTACATGCAAAGACCTTCAAAAACTTACAAAATTAGGCAAAAGGCAGCTAACAATTTATATAAAGCTAAAAAGTTAATGAGTTGGAGTTTTCTCCCTTTAAAATATTATTTAGCTCTTTATGGCTTTTTATTCACTATATGAATGTTGTTTTTTTCTTTTATATCTTTAGAAAGAAAACTGTTACAAGCTTGCCCTCTGAGAGGGACACAAGATTCTTAAAAAATGTAAAAAGGAACAATATAATTTCAGTTTCAAGGATAGGTTATAATAATACAACAATTACCATTTCTACCTGAAATAGTATATTACATTTAAATATTTATTTTAGCTAATTCAGTTGTTTGTTTTTTATATTATTTAAGTGCATTATGTAACTGAAGCCGAAAATATTTCAACGATTTTATCAAAATGCATTTTAAACAAATAGACTGAGTCTTCCTAATAAAGTCAATCTCATGATGAGTGAATTCACTTCAGAAAACATTATTTAGGTAAAATTACATTGAGGGAGGGATGAACTTAAGGACAATATGAAAAGTACCTCAAGACATTTTCCATCAGTTTTCCTCTGTATTTCTCCATTGGATAGGACTTAGAATATCAGTAAGACTCTTTTTTTAAATCCATTGGTTCAGAAATGTACAGATCATGGGTGCTATATGATTGCATATGAAACCAGATTTTATTTTCCTATTGAATTATCACTGTTAGACCATTTAACTGTTCTTATTTATTTACTGGTTTTGAACCCAAAGCAAAGTCTACTTCTTAAGGAAAATAAAACAGCAAACAGAAAATTCTGACATAAATCAAATTTATTGGATAGTTTAGTGAGAACTTTTTCATAAAAAATAAAAATTCCTATAATTTTATCTACCCTAGTTTAAAGAGATTCAAGAAGTGGTAGAACATCTCTGGCAGCATAAAATGGCTCCAAGTAGCCCCAGCATCTAGACACTCACTAATATGTGATTTCTAATTACCTTTGTAGTTTGTCACTGTTTAGCACAATGAAAGCTAATTGACCAGAAATGTTTGCTTAGATTATACTTAGTTGTGGCTAAATTTTTACTGTTATTATTCTGGTTTCTTTGTGAATATCTCAACTTTACTGCCTCATTAAACTTTAAATTAGATTTTGATAATAAGAGTATTTTATGAAATTTTTCAGACAACTGCAATATTCACACAGGAGCTACAGTACTCTTAAAGCCACTGTCATATTTTTCTAAATTTAATTCCTACTCATTCTTTATAGATTATTAAAAACAATGGCACTTTGATTTTAATTAAACACTTCATTTGAAAGCCATGACTAATAAATGTCAAATGCTAAAGGTGAACTTATGTTAAGTGGATATCAAAAGATTTTTCATAGCATGAAAGGAATGCAGGTCTGAGGCTTTTTAGTTTTATAATCACCAATAAGGAGTACAGACAAGAAAGGTAAAATTAACTAACTCAATCTAGATGCTTGGGTTACTTTGCTTTCATGTTGGGAATCAGTGAGCTCAACAATGGGTTCAATGGGTTAGGCATTCCTTAATTCTCTAAGCCTCAGAAGGCAATTAAAAAAAAAAAAATTAGGTTTGCTGCTTACATGTCCACCTTGCCCACAGGCATTATGTTTTAACAAAATATTGAAAATCAACATATGAATGTATTTCTTAAAGAAAATTCTTAAATTACACTGGTATTTTTTTAGTTGTTTTGTTTTGTTTTTACAAAATGCTTTTATAAAACAAGGTAATAAGATACAAGTTGGCATCACTAGAAAGCCTCCTTAAATAGCTTTACTTTAACTTCTAACATTTCATTTATTGTTTATTCTTATTTTTCACAATGTGTGGAGTCTTTGGAAGACAGAATGAATGTTTATTTAAAAAGAGCTAATACTTTTAGCTAATACATGATGTAAGTCAATCAAGAAATAGATGTAACCACTTCTGATCAATTTGGCATTAATACTGAGGTTCTTCTGGTTGGCTTGGCTATCAAAGAACTGGATAGCAACTATTCAAAATCATTACAACATGGCTAGACTATAACATCCAAAGCAAAAGCCTCTTAAAATGTTATTTTGGGAATATATAAGTCAGTAACAGCTTCTACTAACACCTAGAAAAACCCACCTAAAAGACATTGCATGCTTTATATAATATACTCAATTCTCAAAATGATCATACTTGAAGTAACTCAAATCTGTCTACATACGATCATGAACTGAAAAGCTCTATGAGTAATAAACGTAAGAAAAAAGAAGACATGGAAGGGCCCAAATGAAACCATAGAGATCCTAGCTCCTAATAATTATCTTTTTATCATTATAATAACTGATGTGAGTCCCTAAAATCTTCGTTCAATTTTCTTGTAGACAGATAATCAGATAAATTCTGATTAAAACTGAGCCAAAACATTAGACAAGATTCTAAGAGTATACTGTCTTGGCCAACTTCCCATCTTCCACTAAGCCTGTTGCCTAATTGCCATTACCATCTGATAAAATGTACTTATTTTATAGTAAAATATAGGTTTGAGAGGCAGTAAAATGTGAAAAAAAAAAATGAATATATTCCACTGTTGTAAAAAAGAAAATAAAGGAAAATAAAAGTATAAGAGTTGATAAAGTTAGAATACTATGCTAGAAAATATATCTCTTTAAGCTACCAATTTAATTTTTTCCCATATGAAGAAATATTTTCATTAGAATGTTGATAAAAAATAAATACAAATTAAGAAATAAGCTGCTAACCAGTAATTTACAGGCTAGTTTTATTCTTGGATGGCAGTCCTAGATTTGAAGTTCTCATTCTAGATAAATAATTTTTTAAGCCTCAGAAAAAGATTAAACCGATGCATCATGTAAGTATTGGATTTTATGGTCAAAAAATCATTTTTCCCCAATGTACTGTAAAGTTCAGAGAAATGCAAGCCAAAACTGTTTAATTTTTACTTATTTAGTTTTAATTACTTAGAAAGTAACAGAAATGGAGCCCAACAAATGCTAGGCAATATTATAACTGTTTACATAGTAACATAATTCTGTAGTCATATTTTGAGTGGAAAATAACCTTAGAAATTAATTCAATCTTAAGGCCAAATTCAACCCTTCTCCTCCCTCTACGCTTTTCCAGGGCTCCTCCCCAATTTATTTCTTTGACCGTTTTAAAACACTTGAATCTTAATGGCTTTTTTAAGAGGTACAGTCTCTTTCCCCATAGGCCTACTAGTTTTTATTGTCTCACACCCAGCCACTTCATAAATCTGCATTACTTGCCTGACACTCCAAGGCACAGGAATTGGTCAACTTTCCCTTATTCAATCTAACTTCTTACATTTGAATGCAAGGGATGACTAAGAAAAGTTAAAAGATTCTTCTATATTCCTGAAGTGTGTTGGTGGTTATACTGGCTCTGCTCAAATGTTCCAGCTCTTGGTTGTGTGCTATTATTTTGTGCCTTTCCATTATCCACATCATCTAAAGTTTTATACATATTAAGCCGTAATGTATGAACAGAAGTTCACAGTCTATGTATGGTCACGTACTGAGAAGCGTTCCAAAAGGTCAACGAATCTATATGAACTTGAAATAAAGAAGTTATGCAAGCCATGTTGTATCAACTGCATTGTTGTTATTTTTAAATAAAAATCACTGGACTGACTTAAACCAAAAACAAGACTTAATTTGATTAGTTATAACATTCACAATTACAGACAGAGAATTGATACACACCAAGACAAGAATACTGCACCAATTTCAACAGCCACACAGAAATTAAAATATTTTTATAATGCTATCCAAAGAAAATGGGCTTCAACCCATGAAATAAAAGATGAATAAAAATTGGAATACATAAAACTTTGCCATAGAATAATGCTTGCATTCTTCTTTTTTCAAAATTAGCAGCTATTGGCACACTATAGAAATACATCAAATCACCTTATTAAAAGTTGATTCAAGAATGAAAGTCTTACAATCTGATTAAAATAATTAGGTCTTACTTCAATTGAACGTTCCTAGTGCAACTGGAGGGCTTCTTCAGGTTACAGGAGACTGACAATCTGAACCCAGGGCTCTTCATCCAGGTGCCTAATAGTCAAAGCTCATTTCCTGTTCATAAATCAAAAACCAGAGTTAAATTGGGAGCTGCATGAGATAATTTATCTATTGTCTCTTGAATTTTGTTCTTTGATTAATGCTTCTTAGCATAACTTGATCAGTTCCTTTTATTGTAAGCAGACAGAAATTTTTCATTTCTTTTGGAAGTCAACAATGTATAGACTTTTTATTTTTAAAGCATACCATTTTATCTTAACAACAAATGTATACACAAATACACAAATACTTTTCTCCCTTGCTTTCATTTTTCCATGTTTACATTTGCACCTTAATTCAGCAAGCATAAATTGCACACTTACTTTGTGCCACACAGTACTAAATACAATTAAAGATAAAGCAGGCCAGGCACAGTGGCTCACACCTGTAATCCAAGCATTTTGGGAGGCCAAGGCAGGAGAATTGCTTAAGCCCAGGGGTCTGAGACCTGCCTGGGGAATATAGTGGTGTTGGCAGTGGCAGCCCATTTGGAGAGGCTGCTGCCATGACACTGGCTTCAGTAGGGGAGATGTGGCCAGGGTTGCATGCTCCCTGGCCTGGCAGGAGTCAAGAACGGGTGGAATCTCCACCTTCTTTAGTTGGCAGGGCAGGACCACTCCCCCCCGCCCCCCCACTTCCAGGCACAGCTGTACCTGCTGCCTATGCTTTGATTATGGAGCAAAGTTGAGGCTGAGCCTCACTGTTGCAACATTGTAGCAACCTAACTTGGTGTTCCCAAGCTTGGGGCAGCACTGACACACTATCACCCTGCTGCCTTGGCCCTCTCCAGACTTTGGGCACCAACAAGCACAGAAGGAAGCCTGAGAGGGGGCTGAGGGAAGCTCAGCATAGAACTGCAGGGAACCCACAGCACAAACAGCCTGGGTGACAAGGGTGACAAGGCTCCTGGGTGGAAAGAGACGGGTCCGCAGTAAAACTGCACCTTCAAGCCAGGATTGCCTGAAGCCTGGTGGCTGGGCTGATGGACCAGAATAGGAAGTACAATGCTTTTTCCAGGCCCACAAAAGGCCGCCCATGAGCCAATCAGTATGCACTTCCTCCCCACTGAATCCCATAAAAACCCCGGACTCAGCCAGCCTCAAGGAGACGACGGGACAACCTGCCTACAGAGAGGAACTCCAGGGTCTCCTCTCTGCTGACAGCTGAACACTTGTTGGGACACCCTGCCTTTGGAGAGGAGCTACCCAGTGTGGGTCTTCTCTGAGCTGTTCTGTCACTCAATAAAACTCCTCTTCACCTCGCTCACCCTCAATTTGTCCTCATACCTCATTCTACCTGGACACAGGACAAGAACTCAGGACCCACTGAATGGCAGGGGTAAAGGAGCTGTAACACTAACAGGGCTGAAGCATGCCCCTTCCTTGCCACATTGCAGGCAACAAAAAGGAAAGAAGAAAGGAGAGAAGAGCTGTGGCCCTCCTAGACCTACGAACTCCCTGAGCCAGGGCTGTGACACTCTATTTGGGGCTCTGAGGTTCCTGGTATCTCCAAGCTTCCAGGCATCACTGTGTTCCCTAGTGCCATGGAAGCTGCTTGCAGTACACCTGGTCCAGCTGCCGCCTCACAGGGAGCCAGCACCCATGCCAGTGCCTGGAGCTGCCCACCCCACTGCAGCCAGTGTGCATGGCCAGACCCCATGCTCGCTCACTCACATATCTCTCACCACTCTGTTCATCCTTGGCCGGCATGGGATCCAGGCCAGTAGTGTGAGCCAAGCGCAGCCTGCAAGGCCGAGTGGGCAGAACAAGCCCAGTGGGCCCAAGCAAAACTTGAGCAAAGGTGCTGCTGGCCACAGAGGTTTCCAAACAGAAAAGCATCACTGTAAGGATCCTGTAACCATGGGACCCTGTGTCTACAAAAAATAAAAATTAAAAATTAGCTGGGCATGATGGTGTATGCCTGTGGTCCCAGCTACTTGGGAGGCTGAGATGGTAGGATCACTTGAACCTGTGAGGTGGAGGTTGCAGTGACCTGTGATTCCACCATTGCACACCAGCCTGGGTGACATAGTGAGATCCTGCTTCAAAAACAAACAAATAACAACAACAACAAAAAGATGAAACAGAAAATACATAACTGGAAAGGAAGTAACTTAGTATCTCTTTGGGAAAAAAGGATTAAACACAGGAAGAGATGTGTATTAGAAAGAGCATATCTAGGACTGAAAACTTTGTTCTTCATATCTGTATGGCCTTGGATAATTTCTGAATCTAAGTCTCAATTACTTCACCTCAAAATTAGAATGAAAACAGGAAACTTGCAGAACTACTGTGAGAATTAGAGACATGGTATGTAATGTACCTCACACATTGCCCAGCATGTATTAGGTGCTCAATAAATGAGTGATATAATTATATACTATTTTAAGACATTGAGTCTTTTCCTTTTATATCTTCTAATGCCAAGATTGGTTATTCTACATTTCATATTGGCAGTGGCTGTGATACTAAGTAATAATGCTATGAATTATGAAGCTACTTATTTGTGCTTCACCATCTTTATTGTAATATTTTATCTTAGTTTTGAGATACTTGAAAGCTATAAAGTGTTCTTATTCTCCTTTCAAAATTACTTAACCCTAAATAAGCTATTATTTTCTTTTATCGAGATTAACTTGTAGTATTGTACAAGCTTGTGACTAGAAAAAAATTCTTAACCTTCTATTAAGTTAACTTCCTCCTAGTTTTCACCCTCATTTCAGTATCCTCCATCTTCCTTAAGCTTTACATAAGAAATAATGTGTCATAAATTTCTCAACTACCAAAATACATAATGAAATAACAATTCTGAATTTTTGTCTTAAATTCCTTCTGCTTTTAGAGAAAAAGGTGCTTAAGGTAGATCTTGTAGATTCACCAATTTAGAAGTGCCATCTAACTCTCTTTTCTCACAAAGAAAGAACCTCTTGATAAGGATAACCTAACTAGGTTAATACATGAATTAAATGAATCCTAGACTTACCTATCCTCAAATGTTACGGACCAGATGTTTGTGTTTTCCCAAAATTCATATGTTGAAGCCCTAATCTCCAATGTTACAATATTTGCAAATGGATCCTTTCACGATTAGTGATTTAAAAAGAAGAGACCAGAGAGCTTGCACACTCTCTCTCTCTGCCATATAAGAACTTAACAAGGAGGCCATCTGTAAGACAGCCCTTGAAAACTGGCTGGAACTTTGATCTTGGACTTCCCAGTATCCAGAACTGGGGGAAATACATTTCTGTTGCTTAATCCACCAAGTCTGTGGGATTTTGCTATAGCAGCTCAAGCTTCAAATAAAGTATTTAGTTCAAGAATGCTATTACCACATTAGTATGGACACACACAAGTGCATACCTGCCTACACACACACATAATTCAGGACATTTAATATTATCTCATTTGTGGAGAATAGAAGAAGTAAGGAATGAGGAGGATTGGAAGTCACTACTTAATTCTCAGCTTATATTTAAGTGTCTCAAGATTCTATTCATGGGTAAGGGTATGCAAGAAATTAATGATAATTTTAGTACAAATGTGGGTTTCTGCCCTCCCTCAACACTGAAAATGAAGAAGTGAAACCAACCCAGTAGTCCCATACACAGGTTTTGGGGATTTGGGGATAAATATAAAAATTGACTTTTCTGGTCTTAAAGCTTGAAGCTTACATTTGTTTTAGCTGAGTTTCTCCTTCAGGAAAGGACCCCCCACCAGACCTCTCAAAAAGTATCAAATAACTGAAACTCACCAGATCACCACATCCAGAAAGTGAGGCCAGACTCCTCATTCATCATGATGGCTCTTAACCCTCCCAAGTTCCTGTTTTGCCAGACATAGTGACATTTCTTCCCTGCTACATAAACCCCTAATTTTAGTAGGTCAGAGAGATGGATTTGAGACTGATCTCCCATTTCCTCAGCTGCAGCACCCCATTCAATCCTTCTTCCATGACAATACTTGTGTCAGTAATTGACTTTCTGTGTGGCAAGCAGCAGGACCCAAACCAAACCCCTGGTGTTTTGGTAACAGAAGGAGTCATAACAAAAAAAAAGCAGAGACACGTTCACAAAGAAGTCTTCAAGCTACAAATCACAAGAAATGCAAAGCCACATGGAACTCTTTTCCTAATCTTTCTCTTGGCATCTAACTGGATTAAAATGGCATATTGCCATCTGCATTCCTGCATGTGATTAAAAATCAAACCCTACAGATTGAGGTAGATAGATGAAAAGTCCTATGTCATCTTGTCTAACATAATGTCTTTGATCCTTGCTTTTCCTATCCCCACATTAAGGATTCTCTTTACTAAATGAAATGAACTCTAGTATCTTATATTGAAATGCATTGTTAAAGATGTGATTTTTTTTCCTCAGGTTGCAGAAAAACTTGCCTGAATTAGTTCTTTTAACTTTGTGGATCAAAAGGTCCACAAAGCATTACCTAAAATCAGAATACTGAGACTAGAAGAAACTTAATGATTATCTCACTTAAGTGTCACACCAACATTTACCACTAGCTCCCACTGGATGTTTTATTTCATAGTAAACTCCAACCAGATCATACATACAATTTTTAACAATAAAATCTCATAAATAAAAAGCCACTCAACTGTGGAAGATGTTTTTTCTCTATACAGAGACTTTTAAATGGTATATTCTCATATTAGAAGGACAAAATGGTATAATTCTTTGGAAATTGTCTTTAATTCTGAGAGTGGCTTAATATACACATATTAATACGTGTATTTTGGATTTTCCTAAGCACCACATATAAAAGAAAAACCCCAATGCAACACATGCTATGTCCGACTTAGCAAAATTTCTGTGGGATTAATAGAATATTATTAATAGACATTTTTTATGGTTACCATTCTATTAACTTATACAGGATGGTTATCTCCTTTTTCTAAAACAGTCTTTTTCAAGACACTTTACTGATCAATAACTAATAAAAATTCCCTATTTTTAATCACATAAATTTCTTTTTTTTTTTTTTTTAAACAGAGTTTCGCTCTGTCACCCAGAGTGGAGTGCAGTGGCTGGATCTCAGCTCACTGCAAGCTCTGCCTCCCGGGTTTACGCCATTCTCCTGCCTCAGCCTCCCGAGTAGCTGGGACTACAGGCGCCTGCCACCTCGTCTGGCTAGTTTTTTGTATTTTTTAGTAGAGACGGCGTTTCACCAGGTTAGCCAGTATGGTCTCGATCTCCTGAAATCGTGATCCGCCCGTCTCGGCCTCCCAAAGTGCTGGGATTACAGGCTTGAGCCACCGCGCCTGGCCTATAAATTTCATTTTTAATTAAACATTTCTTGAAAACCCACCATAAGTTAAGCATATCAATTTCAAATACTCGTATAAGGTTTTGAGATCCTTTAATATTTTGATCCACCTCTGAGCCTCTTGAAGGCAAGGACTATGTTAGCTGTGTCCTCAGGATCTATCATTGTGTTAAAATATAGAATATGCACAATAAATGTTAACAAATGATATTTGTGACTCAACATTTCTATAGATTTCTACAATCCTTTTCATATAATGGATATCCTCGCCGTCCCTTCAAAAATGTACTGTGTACTCTCTTCACATCTTTTCTCTTGTCCTTTCTGAGATATTTGTTCTGCTCTCTTGCCTAGTTTCGACCTATTTTCCATGATTCGCTTATCTCATAAAATCTATTCCAGCCTAAGCATTTCATTTCTCTCAAACTGTGTCAAGACTATATTACACTGAACTCTACTATCCTAAAGAGAGTCAAAAAATCAGATTTATACTTCTTATATATCCTCCACAGATCATAGTTCTAAGTTGGGAACATTGCTAGTTAATATATAAGATACACATGGTTTGTGAGAAAAGATACAAGTCTCTTTTAGATCAGGGATTGGCAAACTATGGTCTATCAGCCAAATTTGGCCTGATGCCTGTTTTTATAAATACAATTTCAATGGGACACAACCACGACCATACATTTATGTATTGTTTATGGCTGCTTTCCTGCTATAACAATAAGTTGAGGCCATTTGTCCCACAAACCTAAAATATTTACTCTCTGGTCTACTACAAAATAAGTTTGCCAACTAGTAGATGAGATCAGTGGTTTTCCAGTACGGGTCCCAGATTTTCTTGGCCTAGTCTCATTCTTAAGCGTTGTGGTTGGATAATATTATAAAACCCAGTGGGTCTAAAAGGTGGTTTTTAGACTAGCAGTATAAGCATCACATTGAAATTTGTTAGAAATTCTAAATATTAGCCACCATTCCAGACTACAGATCAGAAATTCTTGAGATAGGGCCCAGCAATGTGTTTTTAGCAGCCCTCCAACTGATTCCAATTCACACTAAAATTTGAGAATCACTGGATTAAACAGCGAAACATTTATTAACACCTGACCATGATGACTTGGCCTGGCTATGGCAGATCCATTTCCTTTAAAGATATACTAAGTTATGAAAATATATTAATTACATTTCACCCATCCTGAAATAAGACACCTTGCATTTATTCTGCAAGAACATGAAGGGACAGGATTCTCTTGATGTGGGAATTGCTATAGCACTTTAAGTAAATGCCAAAATGCCACCAGCTGCATACCCAAAGGAAAGACAATATACCAAGTGCCAAAGTGTAAAACCTATCCAAAAATAGATTGAAATATCAAAGCAATATAGCAGATAAGCTCCGATTTTTATCGGACTGCCTGTCAAGACAAACCTCTGCACAATGCTTCTCAGCAGGGACACAGGAGAAGCAGCACTGCAGCTCAGTATGGGACTCTGATAATCAAGAATTTGTTCCAACATGCATATCCCCAGCTCAAAGTCATAAATGTTGCCTTTCCATGATAGTGTGTGGGTAGCACTTTCCATGATAGTATGTAGGTAGAAATAGGAATAATCGCCACCAAGCCTTTTGCATGGTAATAACTAGCTAGCACTCTCTATGAAAAAAAATTATAATTACCTTATAATATATATAATTTTCATAAAATAATTATGTTCAAACTTTATGATCAATTCTCACTTCCTCATTGTTTTTCTCTAAAATACAGACTAACACCAGCAGCTTTGTCTATGATATGAAAGGATTGTAATGTACCAAAAATAATGGAAAGTTATTGATAAGTGGAAAGCATAAAAAAGCTACTTCTTAAAAGACTCTTGCCTCAGTGTTTTATATTTTAATGGCATAAGCTAGGCAGCTATTTCAAGAAACAAACAGTAAAATTATTTAACCTATTGAAGAGTCTCTACATAAAGGTTAAAAAACATATGTCAGTCAATAAGAATAAACTATTGACTGACAGCCTCTAGAAACTTCACATTATTTCCTAGTCTTAAAAAAGTTATGTTTCTACAAAATAATATATCCATTAGTTCTCTATAGAAATTTCACACATAAATTTCATATGCCTAAAATTTATATAAACATTTTATTCAATACTCTTTTAAAAGTTCTTTTATTTTGACATATATCTACAGAATATAAGAAAAGTGTTCGGACATGCTGTGTAATAGCATAAATGAAAAATATGGGCCTGGGTGTTACCCCATGAATTTAGCAAATGACTGGCCACTGTTCAGATGATCTGTTAGATTTCTGATACAAAAACTTAAAATTCACAAATTTAACCCACAAATTAATTAATATGTAAATTGACACACACATAATACAGAACAAATTCAAAAGAGGAAGAATGCACAATGATATTTTTATAGGGTTACAACCAACCCATGTAAAGATAAAAATGTTTCACCCAGAAATAATTAATAGTGGGGAAACTTAATACCTACTTAGAAGGATAGTAAGTCACTAAATAGCATGAAACAAGGAGTCAGTAAAGGCTAAGAAGGTTACAGACTGTAATTAAGGGTAATGCTCTGAAATTTTAAGGAGTGGAAAATTAGGCTAAATGTTATAAGCCTTTCATAGAAAGTCCTCTAGAATCAACCTCTAGCAGATGCTTCAATTGAGTCATTTAAAATTAGACAAGAGCCTGTCTTTGCCAAATGCCATAGGGAATTATTCAATACTAGTGGGATGTACTAAATGAACTATCTGTTTTCTTTTATTCATTTTTTGCATATCTAATTGCCATGATTTCATATACATTAAAAAATAATGAAAAGATAAAAATGCTCTGGAGGTTATTATGCTACTATTGTTATCATATCAACTCATCCTTTTTATGTTTTTCAAAACAAGAGGAATGATGGGATAAAATAATTAAGAGGTAAGTCCTACTCTTGAATAGTCCACTCAAAATATTAAATTCAAAGAAAAGTTATATTAAAAGATAGAATATACCTTTGTAAAATTTGCCTAGTTAAGATCATATTTAATTACCCAACAATGCCCTAGCATGATGTGTAACACAAAGTATATAATCAATAAATACTAAATGAATGAATAATAAATACCTCTCCTCTGTAAACTATCTTTTCTAGGGTTTATGGCCCCTGTATTCATTAATCACTTAAATCCAACCCAGTCTACCTGGACTCAAAAGTCTGGCCTTGCTACTTACTAACTTAAGCAAGTTGCTTAGTCTCAACATGTCTCAGTTTTCACATTTGAAAAATGAGGAGAGATTACAATAGCATCTGCCTCCTAGACCTTTTCTAAGTATTAATCACTTAATACTGGTAAACCACAGAATCTATTAGATAGTAAGCCTCAGTATGGTGAGACATCATTCTTAGTAATGGCCACCAGTGTGCATGGTAACTAGTCCGATAGGAGACATCAGGGTGTTAGTCTAGAAAATGTTAGAAAGGCCAGGTGACATTACACAGATTCTTAGAACATGATTCATTTACTAATATACTCTAAAAATAAGTCAGCTGATTAATAAGATTGACTATGGAAATAAATGGTATTCTCATCCAAGTTAAAGGAACCCTGGCTCTTCCTTTGCAATTTCAGTCCACTAATGGTTACTTAGCTTTAGCCTTCTAGGCTTTGTGCTATATGTCAAGTTCTTGATCTTGATAAGGCGGTCCAACGAGTTATTAGTAAAACAATGGACTACTATGCTTTTCTGGATTTCATATTTTCAATGCCAGCTCCATCAGCTGTCCATAAATATAAACTCATGTCTGTGGTTTCAAGGATAATTGCCTCTCAGTTGAGTAACTTAAAAAGACCATAAATGTAAGTCATAATCTGATTGATCTGGGTTTCAGTCCTAGCTCTGGTATGATGAGCTCTGTGGCTTTGAGCAAGTTAAACTTTAGGCTTATTTCCTCATATGTGAAATAGGAAAAAAATACATAAATCATCATTTTATGGGGTTATATTGAGGACTAAAAATCAAGTAACTCATGAAAAATGCTTTCAAGTACACTGGTGAGAGACTATCTGGGTTCAAATGCTTGCCCTAATACTTATTAGCTGTGTGTACTGGTGCACCTTACTTAGCCTCACTATGCTTTAGTAAGTAGTTACAAAAAGGCTAGCTATTACTATTTTAATAGCATTGTTGGAATATAATTTCCAGTTTCTCAATGTGTATCCTAATACATAACTTTTTTCATTCCTTCCAACTATCAGTGTCCTTTCAAATTCGAGAGTTACTATTCCTTTTAAAGACTTATTATACGTTCATATTCCCTTGATGTTTTCTGTGGCTTCTTGGGGACAATTCACACCCCAACAATTGCTTTGATCCAGAAATCATGCTCCTTGGTATTTATCCAAAGGAGTAAAAACTTAAGTCCACATTAAAACCTGAACATAGATGTGTATAGCATCTTTATTAAAAATTGCCAAAACCTAGAAGCAACCAAGATGTCTTAGAGGTGAATGAATAAGTAAAGGGTTATACATCCATACAATGGAATATTATTCAGTACTAAAAAGAATTGAGTTATCAAGCCACAAAAAGACATGAATGAGCTTTAAGTGCATATTACTAAGTGAAGGAAGTCAGTCTGAAAAGGCTACAAACTATGAATTCCAACTATATTAGGTTATGGAAAATGAAAAACTATGGAGACAGTAAAAACATTACTGGTCACCTAGGGTTTAGGGGAAGGTAGGGATGAATACTGGAACACAGAGGATTTTTAGGGCAGTGAAGCTATTCCATATGATACTCTAATGGTGGATATGTGCCACTATACCTTTTCAAAACTTATCAAATATACAACACAAAGTGTGAACCCAAATGCAGGCTATGGACTTAGGTTGAGAATGAAGTGTCAATGTTGGCCCATCGGTTGTAACAAATATATTACACTGGTGCAGGATGTTGATGTAAGGGAAGATTGTGCTTTGGGGTTGGAGAGGGATACGTGGGAACTCTGTACTTTCTGTTGAATTTTGCTGTGAACCTCAAAGTGCTATAAAAATAAAGTATTAATTTTTTTAACAATTGAATAAAATTAAAACACACATACTGTGTGAGCTAAAAAAAAAAAACCTACTACCAGGCTAGATTTGAGCTTTTGGCCACTAGATTACACAATTTGTTTAAAGACTATGGCAGTACCCATGCTCCAAGACTTGGGAGAGAATTAGCAATATGTGTTAAATTTATTCAATCAAAAATGGGTGAACATTACCCATTTTTTGGAAAGGAAATCTTAAATATAACAACCCACTGATCTCCATATCCTTAATAAAAATGATTTTTTGGTTTTTTTTAGAAGGTGGAATTCAGGCTTCCATTACTTCATACACAGGTAATCAAAAAAATTGTATAGTCAAAATACTGAAAAAAAAAAAAAGAAACAACATTTTTCTCACACAAATACATCATGCAAACATATATTTAGATAAAAATTATATACAACTCCTTCAATAAGGCCATAGAAATATTCAAATAAAAATTAAGATATAAGTTTCAAGAGAGAATGAACTTTCTTTTATTTCCTGATTCATCCCTAGAATCTAAGGTAATAGCTGATACCCAAAAAGTACATAAATATCTGGTTAATAAATAAATGAACCACATATTCCCTTTATAAAAAAAAAATCATTCTGTCTTTGTTGTGAATCAGAAAGGGGCTAGCATGGAGATAAAACAGACTTTTTAGGAGCCTACTACAACTGTCTGGCTAGGAAATAACGAGCACATAGAAGAAAGCAATAACAGTGGAAATGAGTGAACACAGCCAGGAAAAGTGTAAATAACACCATGCTTTAAGCAGTGAAGATAAGCCACTGAGAACACGAAATCCTGAGGGGCAAGAAGAAAAGAAGAGCCTAAGAAAGTTAGCAAGAAGGAATGTTTCATGATGAAGAAAGGAAGTAACAAGACAATGGTGTCACAGAAGCTCAGAGAAGACAGATTTAATAGACGGAAAGAATAGTATCAAGTGTTGCAAAGAAGTCAAGTACTATGAACAGGGCTGGGATTCGGAATGGGCTTGGTTAAGCATTCACATTGAGAAAAAAAAATTTAAAGGAGCATCGAAAAATGCACTCAGAAGACAAATAATATTTTAATACATTATTTTAAAAATTATAATTAGTGCAAAGAATCCATGGTGAACAAAATATCAAAATCATAACTAATGACGAGTTGTTTTATGCTCATGTGTTATTGTGTAACACAACCGCTGGTAGTTCTTGGACCTGCACAGCCTTTGCTTTCCCACTGGGTATGTTTATGGGGTTGACAATGATGTGCCAATAGATTGGGCAACCCAGGGCTTTATGTGTGTTTTTTGATCGTAGCGATTTTATTAACTTTTCTACTTGGTGGAAAATATGGGAGGATTTTTTAATAGATCTATATAGAGGCACGCCTTTTCCTTTCACCACAGTTTCTGATAAGGGTTGGCACAGCACTGACTCAGACTTGGAAAGCTTCCTTTTAGTTTAGCAATTAGAAAGCCATCAGAGACTTAGTGGGAGTAGTTTCCATGTGGCAGTGAAAGGAGAAACCAGACTGCAGTTAATTAAAGAGAGAATAGGCTGAAGACAAAGGAACAGAACAGAGATGTTTAAGAATAGAGGGTAGATAATCCATGAGGAATACAACTATTCAATTGCTCCTATATTCACGCTGATCTGAAATCTATCTAAAGAGAAGCAAAAGTATGGTTAAAAACAAATTGGTCATTCCTATGGTGCCGCTTTAGAGACAATTATCTTCATCGTGGCTTTAGGTTACTTATGGCTCTTGCTATAAGCAATGTCACTGTGGTTCAAATTAGAACATTTCTGAAATATTTCTGGTACCATGTATGTTGTCACACCTCTCTCCCAAACATACCACATCCCAGGAATCATCTCTATAAAAAATGGTTCTCTAGAAATTTGGATGATTGCTAACTTTAACAAAAGTAATTTTGCAGTAATAACAGATTCAGTTTGAACCATGTAGTAGATCTCTACTGTTGACCTTTTAAATTCACAGACATCTTACAGGAGAAATTATGAAATGGTTTATAAATGTAATTTCCGGTATAGCCGCCTTGAAACTTAATTACGTCATTACCCTTGGAATTTTCCAGTATGAATACGCAAATACAAATATATATTCAAGATGACCCACTAAAAACAGTCTCCAATACCAATGAAATGTGAAGCAGTACGAGGTAAATAAAAGTGGGATGGTTTCTAATTAAAAGAGAATTTAATAATTAAGTTTAAAAAACCATGTTTTTAACTATTTTGTAGCACTAATCTCAAAAGGCTAACATCTAATGAATTAGGTTATGTTATAGTTTTGCCAAGCCAAAGGATTCTTCTAAGACATCTTTGTACTCATGGTTAAGTGAGAAAAGTAGAGAAGAAGCTTTCCACTATGGGAAGTGGAACTAGAAGAGTACTTACAAGGGACACATCTTACCAAGATGGAGTTAATCCAATACATGTTCCTTTGGGGGATGATGAAACATATTAGAATTTAGCAAATGTCCCTCTTCAAATATTGAAAGGCAGCGCTTCTCAGTGTATGCTGAAACTACCTCCACGAATCAACTCTAGATTTTTTGAAAAGTCAGGTTCCTGGTCTCACCAGAAACAGAATCTGAATAGGTGGGCTCTAGGCTCTGCGTTTTTGACAGACATCCCTAAGTAATTCTCAAAGTTGTCATATTTAAAGGAGCACTAAAAATGATATAATACATAATCCATTTATAGTATACACTCTACCATTTAGACATGACAGATTTAATAGTGAAATTTAGTGCAAAATAGATCTACTATTCCATCAAAAGTATCACATAGATGCTGTGGTAATTATTTAAAACATAGTGTATTCAATGGTTGCAGATGGCAAATAAAATATAATCAATAAGTATATGTTGAATGTTTACTATATGCAATAAATAAATCTAATATAAAAACTCTCCCTAGGGAGCTTGTAATATGTGCATTAAATATGATTTTTCTAAATCCCTTTCTATTTGGAGTATTATTTCAAAACTCAAATATTTTCCAGTTTCTTATTTCCCTATTTCTAAAATAGCAATATTCTTCTAAAAAAGCAAAATACATATAAATATGAACATGGGATTACCATATTAGTCTAGCAATATTTGTTTACTAAAGCGTTCAAAAGTGCTTACAGAGATTTTAGAGATTATCTCAAAATTACCCAATTATTTAACATGAAGTCTATTTCAAAATATAAAAGCACATAAGTTTACCCAGCATACAGCATATCTATAGATACATGCTCATCTATAACCAAACTGAGAAACTTGACCTTGCTCTGCAGCTATGGAGGTGAATTTCTAAAAGGATAATTCTTAATTAATAACTCTTAATTGAAATTCTACATGGCATGATTTTTATTTGAGCAAGGCTTTCATATTTTAGTTTATTATGTAATAGTTTACTTCCTCAGAATTAGCATTAGTGTCAAAAGGGATGTAGCCAGTCTTAGAGAATAATATGGAGAAAGAAATCATCATAGCAAAATAGTCACCTCCAAATAGGAATCCCATTATTTTAAGGGAATTTCTTCTAACACTCAAAGAAACTTATGAACAAACATATATATATTTGCTCAAAGACCTCATCAAGGGATTGCATTTTTAAGCAATGACCATACATACTAATAGTGGCCAAACCTTTCATTTATTATAGATCAACTTATAAAAACTAATATTTTTCCACCTTCTCATTTTACCATAAATCCTAAAAACCTCCAGTATAATTTAAGTTATACTTCTATCTAGGCTTTTTTTAGAAGGAATCTCACTCTGTCTCGCCCAGGCTGGAGTGCGGTGGCGTGATCTCGGCTCACTGCAAGGTTCACGCCATTCTCCTGCCTCAGCCTCCCAAGTAGCTGGGACTACCGGAACCCGCCACCACGCCAGCTATTTTTTTTTTTGGTATTTTAAGTAGAGAGGGGGTTTCACCGTGTTAGCCAGGATGGTCTCAATGTCCTGACCTCGTGATCTGCCCGCCTCGGCCTCCCAAAGTGCTGGGATTACAGGTGTGAGCCACCATGCCCAGCCCTATCTGGGCATTTCTATTCCCTTTAATATTTTCTAATTTGTTGGATCGTTTTGATAATAACAGTGACCATTTATTAAACACCAAGTAGGTTGGGTGTTAGGAGCTTGACAGAAATTGCCACAAATCATCAAATGTTATCATCGTAGTCCCATGAAATATTTAGTACCATTCCAGTTTCACAGATTAGGAAATAGGCTCAGAAAGGTGAATTAACTTAATCACAGAAAGGCAATTTTTAGGAGGCAAAACTTTAAATATGATGCCCATTCAATTTCCCTAAGTCCGCTTAACATAAAGTCAGAAGATAATGATTCAGTCTCTCTCTGTCTGTCTCTGACTACAATATGGAATTTATTTTTTATTTTCTTCACCATGAAAAAAAGTATTTAATACATGTGTGTCTGTTTGAGGAAGACTCTTCAGCAAGGCATTGACTTTACACAGAATATAGACATGAATTAAGTAAAAAAGATGATATCTGCTAGCCAAGTAAACCAGTCAAATTTGTCTTTAGAGAGTCACAGATGACCCCAGACCAAGGATCCTGCTACTTAATTTACTGAATTTGTGATTTTAAAAACAAGGTAATTGTGTTGTTTTTTAATTTAAAGCCAAAGAAACAATTTTAACTAAATTTTGTTTCATTACATTTGCGTGTGCCAATTGATTCTATTAACAATATTTAAATATTTCCATCCTACCTTATTTAATTTATTTATTTATATTTAGACGGAGTCTCACTCTGTAGTCCAGGTTGGAGTACAGTGGCGCGATCTCAGCTCACTGCAACCTCCGCCCTCTGAGTTCAAGTGATTCTCCTGCCTCAGTCTCCTGAGTAGCTGGGATTACAGGCACCTGCCACCGCGCCCAGCTAATTTTTGGTATTTTTAGCAGAGACGGGGTTTCACCATCTTGGCCAGGCTGGTCTTGAACTCCTGACCTCGTGATCCACCTGCCTCAGCCTCCCAAACTGCTGGGATTATAGGCGTGAGCCACCACACCCACCACACTCCTACCTTATTAATCACTCTTTATTTAAGCAATAGGAGGGTTAAACTAGGATAATTTTATTTTAAAAAATTCAAGTTACTTGGAAAGAAGGAAATGAAATGATACAGTGGGTATTAGCAATATACCGGACCTCTCAGGAAATGAAAGGGATTCCGTAAACCAACCCATACCTTCATGCCCCAAAGAGAAAAAGGATAAACATGAGTTGGGACTACAGCATTTCCAGGAACATGGAGGATTTGCCTTTGTAGAGGATGGGATTGGATTTAGTGACGGAGGAGATACTGTTACAGGTAAATAATGGGAGAGGCACCTAAATAACTAAAGAAGGAGCAAAGTGTGGGAAAGCAGTCCACCATGGGCTTCGTATGCTCCCACCATCTTGCTGAGCTCTTGGTCTTGGCTGTTATTTCAATCATGCCATTTTTCAGGATTGTCGATGAAACTGGAGCTCTGGGAAGTAAGGTAACACCTGACTGAATGTACTAGGTAGTCCTGAGATGCGTCTTGCACCTCTCTGGTCAAAAAATCAGTCTTGCTTACTGACGGCTGTAAAAGCAGTGGATCTCCTGAGTTCAGGTTACTTTTCCAGAGGAATACCAATCGCCCTTGCACACTCCAGCTGGTGCTCCATGTGACCCTGCAGTATTCTGGGCTGGGAGAACCAACACAACTATTCTGGTTTCTGCTTTTCCTGTGAGTAAAGCCAGGTTTCTTTTGTTTTGTGTCGACATCCATGGAACTCTGGTAGACTCACTCCTTAGCTTACATAGTTGTTTCAGTGAGAATTCTGCTGCTTCGAGCTCTCCTCCATACCATCAGACTTATTTTATTCAGACACAAACGTTATTTTATTAAGATGAGAGAAATGCCAACAAGGAGCCATATCTTCCTTTAAGGACAGTCGCCATTCAAAATTACGGAATTCAGGGTTTTGTCCACTGTGCTCTTGCCTCGCTGCATCACAGTCTTCACCTCACTGGCAATAAAGCTGAATTTTCAGGAGGGTGGCCTATTCACTAACATAAATTTTAAGCAGTCTCTTTCATTTGCTCATTTGATGAAAGGAAATATCTAGTAGAATAATGCTAAGTGTAGAAATACTCACTGTCATGTTCCAAATGTTTTCATTAAAATTAGTGTATTTTTATCACCTCTTAAAAATCTTTCAGCAGAATATTTTACGTAGCTCTTATTATTAAATCAACTATGCTTTATTATAACTCAGATTAAAGTTACAGCCTATTTCACATAAATACTGAATTCATAATTATTAGCATAACATGTTAATATAGGGCACTCATCTTATTTTATTATTAAAAACACTACCAAGAAACTGAAAGAAAATTTTACTCAAAAATGATATATTATCTCTATCAGTATGTCTGGTTCAATATTTAATAATCATTTAAATTCAACAACAGTCTGCTTAAGTTGAAAATATTGAAATTAGTCATGTAAAAAATCGTTTTAAAGTCAAGCACCAGAAACACACATTTTGTGCACTTCATTTCATTTTATAGTCTCTAAGAACTATTACAATTTTTAATAAACTTGTATCTGGGATTTGAAGCCGAATACTTACATTTGAATGGCAAGAATTTATTAACCAAAGGATACCCAAACTAGTAGTAAAATGTATTCCCTAGTGATGTTTTAAATGGATTGTAAAAACTGCATTTTATTAATCTAGTCACAATTAAGGAACAACAGCTGTCCCATCTGCATTCCCAATGCCCACTTTTGTAACGATAATTTTTTTTCATTTACACATTGCTGATAAATAAACATCTCATGGTTGAGTTCCCAAATCTTAGTTCCATAGCTTTCATTGCAAAATGTTCTATTTTGTCTCAGTCTTTACAATACATGGTGTTATACAAATTTATATTAACAGTTGTCTAAATTATAATGAAGTACTTTTCCATCAATATTTTTGTTTTTGTATTCATATCTGTAGCTATATATCTCTATATAGCTATCATATAATGTACATATGACTGATTTATCCTAGATTACTTATCATTATGCAAAATAAATTAGTGATTACTTTTGTTACTAAAAAACGTTTAATTAATGGCCATGTCAGTGTCTTTTCCTCTTAACAATTCACAAATATATTGAAATCTACTTTTTAAAAAGGTAATAAACCAATACTATGCCTTTAAAAAATAAATTACATTTTAAAAGTTACTTTACTAAAAGTTTACACATTTATTGAAGTGTAAATAATCCTTTGTTTAAAGTAAACTGAAAAACTGGATTGTCTTTCATAAAGCAAATTATTTTGATATTTTCAATAAGATCACCGCCTAGGCAGAGAGCGGTGGGTCATGCCTGTAATCCCAGCACTTCAGGAGGCCGAGGCGTGTGAATCACGAGGTCAAGAGAGTGAGACCATCCTGGCCAACATGGTGAAACCCCATCTCTACTAAAAATACAAAAATTAGTTGGGCGTGGTGGTGCATGCCTGTAGTCCCAGCTACTCGGGAGGCTGAGGCAGGAGAATCACTTGACCCTGGGAGGCGGATGTTGCAGTGAGCCAAGATCACTCCAGGCTGGCAACAGAGCAAGACTCCATCTCAAAAATAAATAAATAAATAAATAAATAAAATAAAATAAATTTACTGCCAAATTCAGTCAGGTTTACTGACAAAATGTATTAACATACATTCTATTGTCTAAATGTAATATTGCTTCAAACATCTCAGATTTGGGAGGATATTGCTTCTTTCTCACTTTGTCTCCTAACTGTGTTTATGGTTAAAATTAAAAGTGAAAAAATAATCAAAAGATTTAACAAACAGTCATGATATATACTAACAACACTTTCATGCTAATATTAGAGAGTATACTTGAGTTATAGCTTGTGAAATTTTTGTTAGTCACTTATCCTTCTTGGTTGCTAAGTCTTTCATTTACAAAATATAGGAAACATAAGAACTCATGAACTTGTAGCACATAGGCATTAAACTTATATACCTCTTTTGAAATCAAGAAAATCAACAACTTTTAAAATCACAATTGTAATAAACTTATGGCTTGAAGAAAAATAAAACTTGCATATGGCCATTTATAAACAGAATATGTTTTTGACCTCTGTATTTTTTCACATAAAAGTGTAAAGAGATGGGATATTTTTCAAAAGAAAGTTGGTGCATGCAAACTATAAATGTTATTTAGTACCACTTGTATGAGAGAAGTTATTAATTTCTCAAATAACCTGAATATTTTGAAATATGAGTTTAACATTTTTATAAAATTATTTTCAATAAATTACAGGATGTTAGAGCAAATGAAGCATGGTGAATATAAACCACCTTTCTTCATGACAAGTCATCTTCATGTGCAGCAACAGTCTATAGAGTGATAATATCAGAGATTTATCAGGTGTAGATGGTTATTTTTCCCTGTACAGAATGGCTTCAAGAACACAGAAGCAGGAAGAGATTTTTTTCTAAAGGATAAAGAAAAAAGATTGCATTTCTTTTCCAATGATTTTTTTTCCTACAACTTCTTACCACTCTCATTGGATCCAAGTATTATAATCTGCTGACTTATTTAACACTATTGCCTAAAAGAATATCATTTGTTGCCTTCTACTGATATTTGTGCTGACTGAAGGGCACTGCAAGTACTGTGATTGGAAGAGAATTGCTATTCTGTAGCCTTTGGGAAGATATAGCCCTGGATTTAGACAATGGATCTAATCCAAATTCTAAAATTCACCATCCTGGAACCTTAGGTAAGTTGCTTAACCTCTCTGGACCTCAGTTTCCTTATCTTGCTAAGTAGAGAGAACAATGTCAGTCTCCTACGGCAAAACATTGGACACAATAAAATTAGGTTCTTTTCTTCTACTTTTTGGAGGATGGTTTCTCATCCTGGTTCTGCTATTAATTGCTCCGTTACCATCATTTCACCTCTCAGAGGTGAAATGTCAATAAAATAATGAAGGTATGAACTCTTGGTTCTACCTGTCTATGATTTCATTTAGAATTGTACAGATCATGGCTGTAACCTCTTATTTTAGCTTTTGTAATAATCTCAGATACATTACTTGCAGAATGGTCTTCAATCAAGGTCAATGATATAAATTGTTAAAATATTTGTAAACATTTAAATAATATGTGATCTTACATCCAGATAAAAAAATAGGAAAGATAAATAAGCCCCCAAAATAGAATGCTTCATTGCAGAATTTTTCAATGGCATATCTTATCATTAAAGGAGGAGATTTCCTTTTTGTCTCGTTTTTTTTTTTTTTTTTTTTTTTGAGACAGGGTCTCGCTCTTATCACCCAGGCTGGAGCACTCACTGCAACCTCTGCCTCCCGAGTTCAAGTCATTTTCCTGCTTCAGTCTCCTGAGTAGCTGGGATTCAATACATGCACCACCATATCTGGCTAATTTTTGTATTTTTAGTAGAGACAGGGTTTCACCATGTTGGTCAGGCTAGTCTCGAACTCCTGACCTCAGGTGATCTGCCCGCCTCAGCCTCCCAAAGTGCTGGGATTACAGGTGTGAACCACTGCTCCCGGACAAGGAGGAGACTTCTTGTAAAAGGTATTTTTAAAATTGAATTGCACATGTATAAATGGACTCAGGAGGAAAAAAAAAAATACAGTTCCTAAATGTACAAGGAAATGCTCTTAAGTATCATTTCTTAGTACATATTTAATACTCCAGAAGGAAGTCATGAGCATTTGAAACTAATTCGAAGTGGCGGTTGCTAATGATACATGAAATATAGATCCTTAAAATGTAATTACTATACTGAGACTATAGACTAGAATTGCAAGAAAAAAATCTCAGGCTCCTTTTGTCATGGGTCTCTGAAAGCACACATTTGGCCTACTAAACTGAAGGATTAAGTGCTTGATCTTTTCCAGTCTTCTAATTAAGATTGGTTTTCTTACAAATGGAAGGTATTTTAAAATGTGTACGTAGTTAGATGTGTACAAAAAGACTGGCATGACGTTTTCCCCTCCTATTTTGCAGTACACAGCACTATTTTCACACTTCAGCAGACAAACTGAAAGTCTCTGGTGCATCAACACCAGTATCAACCTTCCTGAATTAATTACTTCCTTCAATCTCAGCTTTATAATGAGTCTCTCTGGGAATTGACACAATTAAAAATGTAGAGAGAGAGTCACCAGGAAGACAGAGGTAGATGATGCTTTAAGATCTGTTCTCTTTCCTCCCTTTTCTTACCACAAAGCTCTTCAGATTAGTATTCAGAAAGTAAAATCTCAGTTCTAAAGATGATATCTGTTTTAAACAGTCTAGGTTTTCAGAACATTGAGGAAGAAAAGTCATTTTCAACTCCCATATTACAAAAACAAATGTACTGCAGTTTTCTCTGTTTTTATACAAAACAAGGTCTTTGGAAAAAAAACCAATTCTAATATTTTACACTTATTTTCTTTACTTGTGTCTTAGACAGTATTAACGTGTCCCGACTATGCGTAGAACTACCAGTATGTTTTCTTCAACAATTCAGAAATGAAGCTGTCTTCTGGAGCTAGGCTTTCAATAACATATTGATTCTATGCCTTAACAATAGATTATTAACACAGTATTTTTCATACTGAACTGTACATTAGAATCTTCTATGGAGATTTTATATATATTATAGTATATATGTGTGTGGGTGTGTAGATATCACACACATGAGAGATACACACACACACACACACATGCCCAACCTGTACACACAGAGGTTGTAATTACATGAAACTGGGACAGGGTCTATTTTTTTTTTTAATCTTAGCCTGGAACATATGCTTGGAAAGCCCTAAGGTGGAAAATAATTCTATTAATGTATTCCCCACTATTATAATGCAATGAAAAATACATGCACCTAAATGTTAAATGCTATATATTTATATTATATATACCTAGAAATACAACAAAAATGGGAGTTTCTCTTTTACTGATATAGATTGTATTAATTTAGAACACCAAAATTGGATATTATCATATTTGGAACCCTGCATAAAGGCCTCATTTAAATGTATATAAATTTATTTAAATTTATATAAAGGCTAGGTGTCAGACTAGCCCTCTTTGGTGGAAAAACGAAACAAAACAAGCAAACAAATACAATGAGTGCTAGATGTGATAGTAGGCTGCCTTAGATACATGCCTATCTGGTTAGTTGGCTGATCTGGTTGGCCAAACAGGTGTGCCTTTCTAACTTCCCTGTCAATGGATAGTTTTCCTAGAGCTGTGCCCTCCATCAGAGAAGATGATCTTTTCCAACAGAGGATGATATAACTAAGGATATTCTATTTGTTAAGCATATTCTACATGATGAGATAAAAAGTGAATGCGTAAATGGAGTCACAGGGAGAATAAAAGTAGAAAATGTCAAATGCTAGGACTAAGACTGGTAAACTATTGAAAGTAAGATGCATGCAAATAAGAGGAGAACAAAAAATTAGACTCTGAGCATTTTAGCAATCAAAGGAAAGAAAAAAATGTAATGAAATGTGCCATTCATATTCTACAAAAAATAAAACAAACCAGTTGCTTAGGAAAATTGCAGATATTCCTAGAACTGAAACCTAGAGAAATACCTTTAATAAGCCTGATGTGAAAAATTTTATCCACAGCACACTCACCGCCCCCCCCCCCCCCCCTATCCCAAATACAAAATAAGTACAGGAACATGTTTTGTTAGTCTATTTAGTATAATACCTTCTAACACATTCATCTTTAAAGGATTGGTAAAGACCCCAAACAACGCAATGCAAGAATGCTTTCTACAACCATTTGACTTGGTCCTGAATTATAAACAGTATTTCTTGAAACTGGGCTTTTGCTGATTATTGGCTGTAAATGACAGATTTAATATGTCCCACTGACAGCAAGACTGAAAAGAGGAAACCTATTCTCCAGTGAAATGTGAAAATGCCTACCCATATTTAAATAGGCTTCTCAATCTAAGCCCAGGGATAAGTTAAGAAATATGTGAGTCTACCACCAGTATTATCTTAAGAAATGAATCCTGGGCTTGTTTCATTAATGAATAAGTAATACTGATTATTTTAATCTGGTAAAACATTGGAAGCACATATAATTAACATATATACAATATTGTACCCATACAATTTCTGACCTTATGCAATATATCTTCCGATGAATCCTCCAAAATAAACTGGTTGTAAAATATGTGCCTAGCTATCTAAAATAACTAGCTTTAAAAAAATAGCTGGAAGGTATAACTTGGTGAAATATTGAAAAACAGTTTCCAGAATTAATTTGGATTTGGATAGATTTACCTTAAATCTTTTTGTCTAGGCAGCAATCAGATATAAAAGCCAATCGACTAATAAGGATCATTTCCAGTTTTTTACCTTAATAATTGTAATTGTTCTAAAATCAAAGGAATATCTTCTTTTACACGAAATACTGCTGGGTTAAGAGGAGAAGTGAGGCTGGGCGTGGTGTCTCATGCCTGTAATTCCAGCACTTTGGGAGGCCGGGGCGGGCGGATCACGAGGTCAGGAGATCGGAACCATCCTGGCTAACACAGTGAAACCCTGTCTCTACTAAATATATAAAAATTATCTGGGCGTGGTGGCCGGCGCCTGCAGTCCTAGCTACTCAGGAGGCTGAGGCAGGAGAATGGCGTGAACCCGGGAGGTGGAGCTTGCAAGGGGGCGGAGCTTGCAGTAAGCCAGTCGGTGACAGAGCAAGACTCTGTCCAAAAAAAAAAAAAGAGAAGTGAGACTGTTAATAGGGAACATATGAGTAGACAGCTCTTGAAATTATTATCACAACATTAGGATATGTTAAGAAGAGAAGCCAGACATACCCTTATTTATCCCATTATAAGTTATTAAATAATCTATCAAGATACCATTCAGACAAATCTACGTTCTCAAAGTAGTTTTAAGGTTACAGTGAGAATCAATAACTCATCCAGTCTAGCTAATAATGAGTTTATGTTTGGGGACAAGGGTGAGAAAAAAGTCAATCAGATCTGCAAAAGAAATTCATGTTAGGCCTGGGCGTGGTGACCCACTCCTGTAATCCCAGCACTTTGGGAGGCCGAGGTGGGTGGATCACGAGGTCAGGAGCTCCAGACAAGCCTGTGAAACCCCGTCTTTACTAAAAACACAAAAATTAGACAGGCGTGGTGGCACGTGTTTGTAGTCCCAGCTACTTGGGAGGTTGAGGCAAGAGAACAGCTTGAACCCAGGAGGGGGAGGTTGCAGCGAGCTGAGATCCCGCCACTGCACTCCAGCTTGGGCAACAGAGAGAGACTTTCTCAAAAACAAACAAACAAAAATTTATATGTTTATCTTGAAACATTCTATGCACTACAATAAAATACAGAGATACAGAAACCTCATGCAGAATATTAGCCTGAGAATCCAATGCTTGTGATTTACCAACAAATAAACAAATACAGGGTCTGGACAGAATATCTAGTAAACTAAATGGTCTATAATTTGTGAAGAATAAAGATTGCCATTGGAGAGTAGAAAGGACTAACTTCTGATTTTAATCTGAAATGAACATACTTTGGAAGTTTACCCTTAATGGGTAAACAAATTAGAAAAGGCCAGAGACAAGTATTTGAAATAAAATCCTTGTACTTTCCTGGAGATAGAAAATCTAGGCATTCTACTTACTTAACTATATGTGGAAGTGTAGGTGGGAAGCATAATTCTCTTGTTGTTATGGAGTTAGTAAATACAAACAGTCTCCTCTCATAAAAACTGCTTTACCTGCATGGAGGTGGGTGGAGGGATGGAAATTTTTTTATAAAATTTGATATGAGCTCACTCAAGTGGCCTTTTCCAAATGTGGCTTCCAATGTCGCCTCTTTAATACAGTGCCAGGTTTCTCATTAGTTTGACCAGTCTGAATCATCAAGGTGGCTTGGGCAATAATATGTGCTGAATAAAGGAAAAGGCTCTCTCTACTTCTGGAAGTGTTGTATATGGATTTGAAACCAGAGCTCCTACAGCCAGTTTTCCCCCAAGAGGAAAACATGGGGATATAGACATGGGAATTTCAGAGGAATGGAGCCAAAACTCATAAATTGCACTGGAAAATCACCCTGTCACTAGAATTTGCTTTGATATGGCTGTGTTGGATTTCCATTGCTGCATAACTTTACCACAAACAGTGGCTTAAAACAATACCCATTCATAAGCTCACAGTTCTGTAGATCAGAAATTCAGCACAAACATCGTACTCAGTAAATAACAAGGCGAAATCAAGGCTCTCGCTAGGCTGAGTACTTCTCTGTAAACTCTAGGAAAAAATGCATTTCATCAACAAGAAGTTCATTCTTGTTGTTGGCAGGATTCAGCTCCTTGTGGTTGTAGGGAAGAGGTCCCTACTTCCTTGCTGGCTATCAGCTAGGAACTTCTCTCAGCTCACAGAGGCTGCCTGCATTCTTCGCCAGATGGCCCGCTCCATCTTCAAGAGTGCAGTTTGGCTGAATTCTTTCTTGTGCCTCATTACTAACTTCCTCTGCAACCTGGCAGAGAAAACGCTTTTAAAAGGCTCATATGAGAATCGGGGGCGGTAGCTCATGCTTGTAATCCCAGCATTTTGGGAAGCCGAGGCGGGCGGATCACCTAAGGTCTGGAGTTTGAGACCAGCCTGGCCAACATGGAGAAATCCCGTCTCCACTAAAAATACAAAATCAGCCGGGTGTGGTGGCGCATGCCTGTAATCCCAGCTACTGGGAAGACTGAGACAGGAGAATCACTAGAACACGGAAGCAGAGGTGGTGGGGAGCCGAGATCGCGCCATTGCACTCCAGCCTGGGCAAGAAGAGTGAAACTCTATCTCAAAAAAAAAAAAAAAAGAAAAAAAAGAAAAGAAAAAAGAAATGCTCGTATGACTAGTTCACTACCATCCAGATAGTCTTAGAAGTCTGCCTACTATATAAGCCAATAAATTCGCTTCAATTTTTAAATCAGTTTGAATCACATTGTCTGTTATTTATAAACAAAAGCCTTATAAATGATATATACCTTGAATGGAAGGACACACACATTGAAGTTAGTCACATTCAATTTGTAAGAACACTGATTTATCACAAAAAGGAACAAATTTCCACCACACAGCCCTCCAACATCTGAGAAAGAACAGTAGCCAGTCCATCTTAACATTTCTGAATATTCACATTCTTTTTCCAAAACTGGCTACTGAAAAGTTCCAGGAGGTAAATACGGTTACTAGTGTCTAGTAGTTTCTGCAAATAATATTAAAGCTTACCAGAATCACTAATATATCAAGATTTTTATCTATGGTATCTTATCTGTCTCTAGTGTATAAACATTTTCTTAAAATTCCTCTGATAAATTAGGTTTATGAAAGATGATTTGTAGAAACTAAAGCCTAGCCACTCTTCTACATGTTCTATATTATTTCCATAGATCAAGCCGTATCAACTTAATACAAATTTTGATAATATTAACTTTAGAAACCCAGAATCATCATCTTGGAGTTGTGTTTCAGTGTTAGGACTTCTTTAATTAAAGAAATTTGTCACTACAAAAAATTCATTACTATATCAATTGCCAGTTCCTATGTAAAGCTCTCTATGAGAAATTACTTTGAGAATTAAGAGCTAGCAGTAGATATATTTTTATATCATAACAATGAACATGATGAAAAACACAAAGTACCCTTTCTTACTTTGACTACTAGGAAGTTTCAGAGCCAAATTCAACTACCAACTATAAAGAATATGTCTGACCTTGGGACAGCAAGTTTGTATTTTTCTTGTCTATATTTCTGTTCTACTAATATTCTTTGTTCTTGACACTGTCTAAGGTTATCTCAAATCTTGTGGCAAATGAGGCTATATTTAAATAAAGAAATAAAAAACTATATACATCAAGCACCATATGATGTACCTATATTGTGAATGCCTGAATTTTGTTTGGGGAATATAAAATAATTTGAATCATGTTGGGTTGAGATGTAAAGATTAAGGACTAGGTCTTCTCCACTATAATGAGAAAAATATTCCAAAAGATCTGATTCAAAGAATGTACTTTATTTAAAAAACAAAATAATTCCTAGTCAAAACCAAAACCCACTGGAATGAAAATTTAATCATGGAAAATTCTTTTCCTCTTCAATATTTCTAATATGCCTCCTTTAAAGTTCAAATTTTAACTCCCTTAAATTCCTAGGTCTAAACACAAGAAAAGTGCATAAAATGCTATTAATTCAAGGAAACCTGAAAAGGTCATTGAAAAAAGAATTCATATGTAAGGTAAGTCAAACCCCATTTCTCTTGACCAACATAGATATATTTTGAAGGACAAATTTACAAACAAACATAAACAATCTTTGTAGCATTTGACATATAAAATTTATAAATTTGAGTGTCACCATTTACAAAATGTAATTTTATAATTACAAGTTCACAAACATAATGGTTCCTAAAGGGTTACTGAAATTTCTCAGAAGATCAGCTTTCCAGATTTAAATTTATCATAATCTGCACAAAATGTTTATCTAAAAAATGGAATAAATGATATCTCACTTATTAATTCCTTAGGTTCTCCAATGGATAAAGCATACAAACTTCAAAGAAACAAACATATTGGCAAGTAATAAACTATGTATGTAGCAATAACTTAAATAATATTCTGTTTGATTGAGGGGAGTTTCCCAATAGAGTCTCCTTACTTTGCTAAAATTTTGTCTCCCATTTATCATACCCATAGCTTCCCATTGACCGATAAGGGGAGGTAGAGATGTAGGTAGAAAAGAGACAAGAAATAACATGAGCCAAACCATACAAACTAGTTATAATCACTGATTTATCTATATCTTTCCAAATGGCAACTGTTGGCAAATTGTCTATGGCTCCTTAGATTATGGATAATTTTAAATTATTAGAATGTTAAGCTAGAGTTTTCCTTTTTTGTATTGATAGTAAAAGAAAGTGATGAAATGGAATACAGCTAGCATCCCACTAAATATTAATGTGTTTATGGAACTGTCCATGTTTATAAAACCATTTATGTCTACAAATACATACTTTTTCATATTCCCTTACCAGATACATGATATGCAAATATTTTCCCTTATTTAGTGAGCTATTTTACTTTCATGATACTGTTCTTTAGAGGACAAAATTTTAATTTTTATATTGTACAACTTATCTATTCTTTCTTTTGCTTGTGCTTTTGGTATCATATTTAGGAAACCACTATAGATCCCAAAATCATGAGGCGTTACTGTTACGTTTTTCTTCAAATGTTTTATAGTTCCAGCTCTTAAATTTAGGCCTGTAATACATTTTGAGTTAATTTTTGTGTATGGTATGAGGTAGAGATCAAACTTCATTCTTCTGCACATGGATAGTTAGTTGTCCCAGCAACATTTTTTGAAAAGGCTATTCTTTCCCTGTTAAACATTATTGTCATTTTTGTCAAAAGACAATTGATTGTGGATGTGAGGGTTTTATAACAAAATTTTTATTGTTGTTTTACATGTGCTTACATTAACTAAGCTTTTACTAATACCAATTATTTCAGATAGCAAGCACTTCCTTTGGCTAAATTTAACTCTGTATTGAATTTATTTGTTGATCAAGTATGGAGAAATTATAAAAGTGGAGATGGGGATTAAATAGAAGTTGGGAAGAGAAGTATTGTAATGAAAAGAACATCAAAGTAGGGAACATGAGGCCTGAATTCTAGACATTTTGCCAATACCTATATGCACCACCCTGGAAAATTACTTAAAACTGGATCACATATCCAACTCTCATCCAGCACTGATAATTTAATAGACCCAGAACTGGAAACTTTAAAGGAATATTTCTTTCATGGGAAATGTGTCCTGGAATATATGGGAACTGTGTAATGATAAGTTACATGCATAGACTTAGATATGTCACAGGACAAATTATACTCTTCAGAAGGTAACTATCACAGGTTCTTGAAAAGCATCCATTTTATTGTAATGAGAAAAAACTGATTCTTACTAGGGGCTACTGTCTGTGTGGTATTTGTACATTCTCCTCATGTCTGCATGGGTTTTTTCTAAGTACTATGATTTCTTCCCACATCCCAAAGACGTGCATGTTAGGTTAATTGGCATGTCTAAGTATGAGTATGAGTGAGTGGGGTGTGTGTGTGAGTGTGCCCTGTGACAGAATGGTGTCCTGTCCAGATCTGGTTCCTGCCTTGGACCCTGAGCTGCTGGAATAAACAACAGCCACCCATCACCCTGAACTGTAATAATTGGGTAAATAATGATTTTGCTTGTTTGTATTAATCTTTCTTAAATGTATGTATAGCTCACATTTATTTTATTGTTTAATATTAGAAGTGTTTAGAGATTTTATTTAGAAGTTTGGTGATGTTTTTGTGACCAGAAATATGCTGCAGGAACTTAAATCTTGTTTATATCAATTAGTGTATGATTCAACTGACTTTTTTATACATCATTTCCATTAAAGTCACAGTTTTTAAGAACCTATCAATTATGTTAAGAGAAGACTTACTGTTCCATGATATGAATTGGTCTGATATTATCCAATTAATCCATGGGGTATGAATTGATAATATTTTCCCATACCTTGGGAAGCTTTTTATCTATTTTCCATTACATGGTATGTATCTGCCTATATATATGTTTCTAAACTTGTCTCATTTATCCTCCAGCATTAGTTACTTTGGTATTATGAACAAATTTATATGTATGAATTTATAGTTAATAATTCAAAATTAAATTAATTAAATTCAGTATTAATTTAAATATCAAATTAATTTAAAATATTATTTTAAAATATTAAAATAAATATGTTGCTTGTAATAAGCTTTCTTTCTTTGAGTGAACATTTGTCATCAATTATAATAAAAAGCCCTTGTCATACTGATATCCATAGAATACTGTCTGATTATAATCTTTCTTAAAGTCTGTATTTGAAATTGCAGGAAACAGGAAGCTATAAGCAATGATTTCTTTCTGTAGTTTGTTCTTTCAAGTCCCCACTGTTGTAGTGAGTTGATAGCACTGGAACACTTTATCATATCACCAGAAAAAAAAAAGAGAGAGGGAAGGGGAAGTAACAGGACAAAATAACAACAACAAAAATCCCTATATATTAATGAGTGACCTTCATCTTAAAGCTTCCATATCTCCTAACCTATTCCATTAGAATAAATATTGTCAGGATACATGGCCCATGTCTTCTCACTTTCTGAACTGATAGATAAAGTAGACTCTCCTTTTCTCCAGCAAGTTTGTAAGGTAAAGCACTTAGCCTTCAGTCCAGCATAGAGCATACATAGACTGATTTTCCTACCCTAAGAGGCCAGAGTTTGTACTTCCCCAGCATTTCAGAATGTTGTTTTAGCTATCACAGGGTGAAGCAAAAGAAAAAGTAAAATTCTCAGAGCCGAGTAGAGTGTACGGATGTCTGTAAGGTTAAAAATAAATATTTTAGGGGGTAACTCGGTCCCCTGTCTTTAGTTTCTATGCTGAGCACTGTACCTTAACGAGGTTATAAAATCTACATGATAATCTCATGTAGCTAAAAATCTCACTAAGCTATTTAAAAATATTCAGAGCATGCATTTAGAGGTGATGATGATTTCTGAGATTAAGATCCTCTAATTATGTACTTCACTAATAAGTCTTTCAGAGGCATCTATGATCTGAAATAAGATGATGACCCACTTATTATCATGTCTGTGGTCAGAATAACACTATGTGTCCTAAACTCTCATGATTCCCAGGAAACTAGTCAGCCCAAATGGCCCAACATTGTTCTGCTCTTCAAAAACTTAAATACTGCTGCTTCTTACCTCACTAATCATCTCTCTTCATATTATTCATGTATAAAAAACAAATATTACCACCCTGGATAACATAGTGAGATCCCATCTCTACAAAAAAAAAAAAAAAAAAAAAAAAAAAGACAGGCATGGTAGCATGTGCCTATCATCCTAGCTACTTAGGAGGCTAAGGTGGAAGGATCACTTGAGCTCAGCAGGCCAAAGCTACAATGAACCAAGATCACACCACTGCACTCCAGCTTGGGCAACAAAGTGAGACCCTGTCTCTAAAAATAATTAAATTACATTAAATTAAAAGATTAAGTGCCTTAAAAAAATCTATCAATTCCCCAAATCCAAAAGTCCCACTGCCTCCAGGAGATCCTCTCTATTGATAGATACTTATTTTTAATACTTTCTATTTGAAAATTACTTTCTGCTACAATATTTTTCAGGTTTTTGTCTTCTTTTCCAAGAGCAGCGTGAACTCTGAACGCTGAGGCAGAATCTTATGTAGTATAGCATCATCTCTTAATATTTTCCCTTATAGAAAGCATCTACATAAATCAATCATAAACTACAAAATACTAGGCAAAGGGAATACATTATAATCACAGTTATACATTACATGGACCACATATACAAGAGTGGTCTCATAAGATCATAATACCATATTTTACTGTACATTTCTTATGTTTAGATACACAAATAGTTACCATTGTGTTACAATTGCATACTGTATTGAATACAGTATAGTAACATGCTTACAGGCTGATAGTCTAGGAGCAATAGCCTATATCATAGCCTAGCTGTGTAGCAGGCAATACCATCTAACTTTGTGTAAGTACACTCTATGATGTTCGCATAATAACAAAATTGCCTTATGACATATTTCTTAGAATGTATCCTAATCATTAAGTGATGTGTGACCATACATTAGATTTTAATGGACATTTTTTGTAAATGCTGATTGAGAGCAGGTACGGAGTCTCACTCTTCAATGTATCCCCAGTACTTGGAACTTTGTAATTGCCCATTTATGTCATGTTAATGGATGGATAGTTTAATAAATAAATGATGCTAAGAGAGAATGAGAAAAAGTAAAAACAAAAAAGATTATATTTTATTCTAATACTAAGCCACCATTGCCTACTGATTAAAACAACAAAAAAAGAAATTATCTGAACAAACGTTTAACCATAGAAGATATATGGACAACAAATAAGCACATAAAACGATCAACATCATTAGTGAATAAAGAAATAAAAATTAAATAACGATGAGATTTCACTACTCATGAGAATTCACTAATTCTGGTCAATACTTAGTAGATTGACCAGAATTAAAAAAACGGCCTATACCAAGTGTCGTTGGGGTTATAGAGGAAGTGGAACTCTCATACACTGCTGATGGGAATGAAAATGGTACAACTACCTTGGAAAACTGTTTGGCAGTTTCTTAAAAAGTAATAATCCAGCCATTCTATTCCTATGTGTTTAAGAGAAATAAACATACATGTCTATACAAAGACTTGTACACAAAAAAGCATCTTTTTTGTAATTGCAGAAATCTGAAAACAATCCAAATGTCCCACACATGAATGAATAAACAAATGGTGATATACCCTTCCAATGGAACACTACTCAACAATAAAAAAGGAACAAACTCTTGAACTTGCTACAACATGGACAGATGCTGGGCAAAAGAAGCCAGACTAAAGAGTACATACTGATTGTATTCATATAAAATTCTCATCTATAGTGACAGAACTAATCAATAGTAAAAGTTAACAGATCAGTAGTAACCTGGGATTAGAAAGGTGAGTGAGAAACTGGAACTAAAACAAGTCATGAAGAAATTTTTGCGGGTAATGAATGCCATTACATTGTAATGATGAATTCACAAATGTACACATCAAAACTTCTCAAACTGCACAATTTAAATATGTGTAGTTTATTGTATATCAATTTTACCTAAATAAAACTATTCAAAAAGATAGGCTAATGAATTCTTGAAATAATTTATCTGTATATATTATTTGGTGAAAATGATCTATAAAGAGATATCATTTCAGATTTTTAATTAGCTCTTAACACCCCTTCCCTTCTCTGGCATCTGTTCAACAACTTTCAGTGCTAGGTGTTAGGTTCATATGAGATATAATTTGATATAATATTTATAAGATATTTATAAATATATTTTAAACAATTTTATATTGTTTTGAAATATTATTTTAATTATAAAATTATTAAATATTACTTATAATTATGAATTATCATATAAATGTATATTACATGAATAATGTAAATATATAAATAATCACTCATATTGTTGAAACTCTCTAAGGTCATTTCCCCACACTTAAAATATAATTCAAATTTTTTACTAAGGTTTTGAAATCTCTCTTCATGACTGTTTCTTTAATGTCTTAACACTCTTAACAGTGGATCACCATGCTGCAGTCAGACTGGCATTCTTTTGTTCCTCCAACATGCTAAGCTCCATTATACAACAGGACCATTGCACTCGCTGAGACTTTGTTAGAATCCCTCTCCCTGAGGTCATCATCTCAATTTCTACCTCCTCAGGGAAGCCATCACTTATAATATAATCCAAATAGTCAGTTATACTCCTTCTAAGTCACTCTATATCATATAACTCTATTTTATTTCCTTTATTGCCCTTATTTCTAAATTTGTCCTATTTATTTGTTTGCTTACTGTGTATTATCTGACTTCCATCACTGGAATGTAACTACAATGTGGCCATGAACCTTGTGTTGTTAACGTTTTTAACCTCCAAAGTGAGAACATGTCTAAAACACAGAAAGCGTTCAATACGTTTTCCATTTTTTTTAAATAAATGAAAAGTCAAGTACTACAGTATATTTTGTGTGGTAAGCAAGCCTGGTTGTTAATAGGTAGGTTGTTTTCTCATGGCTGTCCCATGGAGAGCATTACACTGATTTTAAATGGTTAGCAGCTTTGGAAGAATATTTCCATGATAATTTTTGCCATTAAAGTAGATTGACTCTAAGATTACAATGAGTAGATGTCAACATATTTCACATGTAACATAAAATTAAGTAAATTGAATTTTCACCAATGTATTTTCAAAGTGGTACTATTTTTAAAACTTGAATTATTTACTAATTTATTTCCATAGTGTTACAGTTCTTCGCAAAAAAAAAAAAAAAAAAAAGAAAAGAAAAGAAAAGAAAAAGAAGAACCTGTGGCAAAAAAATCTATAAACTATGGAACTTTCACTTTCAGCCATTTGGTAGATTAAATAACCCTGAGGCACTTCCTCAGTAGAACTAGATCTTGCACCAATTTTTTTTTTTTTTTTTTTCAGATCAATGCTTTCAGAATAATTAAGAGAAACTTTCAAATAGCCAAATAAACCAACAAGTAAGTAAACAAACACAGTAAGTAGTCTGGAAAGACAAGAGGCAGAATTGAACCTGACACTTCCAGCAATGGCTATGCAAGAGAAAAAATTAAATCTGACCTTCTCGGAAACCTGGGACCCTAAAAGGGGAATCAGTTTCCCCAAGATCAGTAATTCCCCAAAAGTCTAAGCAGAAAAAAATACAAAACATTCTCAAAAAAAAAAAAAACCAAAAAAGGGTCTTAAAATGAGGGCCTTAAATTTTCCACAGATTAAAATTAACCACATATGAACTCATATATAATGCCTAGAAACACAACAAAAACGAGACCTCATAAGTTGGCAGAAACAACAAAATAATTATTTATACCAGCAAGGGAATTCTATAGTAAAATTTACTGGTAGATACATAGAACTATGTTTACATAAATATAATGTCATAAATAAGAACTAGTAACATTTTATTATCAAAAATTACCAGGAAGAATTGAATCAAATTAAATATCAAACTGAGTAATAAAATATAATTGGTCAAATTAGAAATGCATGGCTAAACACCACCTTAGAATTTGTTTGTTTTTTTTTTTTTTTTTTTGAGATGGAGTTTCCCTCTTGCTGCCCAGGCTGAAATGCAATGGCGTGGTCTCGGCTCATTGCAACCTCCGCCTCCCAGGTTCAAGTGATTCTCCTGCCTCAGCCTTCAAGTAGCTGGGACTATAGGCATGCACCACCATACCTGACTCATTTTTGTTTTAGTAGAGGTGGGGTTTCACCATATTGGCCAGGCTGGTCTTGCATTCCTGATCTTGAGATCCTCCTACCTTGGCCTCCCAAAGTGCTGGGATTACAGGCATGAGCCACTATGCCTGGCCCACCACCTTAGATTTAACTAAATTAAGAATAAAATAAGTGGATGATAAAGAAATTACTCATAATGTTACAAAGGAAGTAAATGTGATGCAGAATTTATGGAGTACTAAATATTTGCAGGATCAAATGTAAAGCTCTATTATTCATCTACATGGAATCAGGAGAAGAGATTTAAGAAAAGGCAGTATTTAAATAACTATTCAGCTTTGAATTTCCAAAACTGATGAAAATAAATTTTTATATATACACATATATACACACACACACAGACACATTCATATATATAAATATATACATATATATGAAGCACAATAGATTCTAAATGAAATTTTAAAAATAAATAGGAGTCTACAGCAAAATAAGGACACTAGAAAATCTGAAAGAATATTTACAAGCCATCAAAAAGACAGATCTATTGTAGTTTGATAATTACCTTGCAGACTACTTAATGGTGACTATGAAAGCCAGAAAACAGTAGAATACTATCTTCAAAATCCTGAGAGGAAATGTATCTCTACCTAGAATCACAGAACCAGTAAAATTATCTTTCAAGAATGAGGGTAAAATTAAAACAGCATCAGAAAAAAATCTATGAGAACTTACCACCAACATGTGATTATAAACAATGCTATTTCAGGTAAAAAATATGCAGCCAGATTAACTAAATAACCCTATCCAAAACTGTATTTTTTTAGTACGAACTCAACATTAATTATTTCTTCCCAGGAAAATAACATTATATATTATACAATACATTTAATTTTATCGGTTTTATATTTATTGGTATTTATTATTATTATTATTTTGAGACAGAGTCTTGCTCTGTCACCAGGCTGGAGTGCAGTGGCACGATCTTGGCTCACTGCAACCTCTGCCTCCCGGGTTCAAGCGATTCTCCTTCCTCAGTCTCCCGAGTAGCAGGGACTACAGGTACGTGCCACCACAACCAGCTAATTTTTTTGTATTTTAGTAGAGACAGGGTTTCACCATGTTGGCCAGGATGTTCTCAATCTCCTGACTTTGTAATCTACTCACCTCGGCCTCCCAAAGTGCTGGGATTATAGGCATGAGCCACCGCATCTGGCCATTTATTGGTATTTATTTTATGGGTATATAAGAGCTTTAAGCTTTGGGAATGTATATTTAGTTTCAAGTTTTTACATACTTGAGTGATTTTTAATAAGAAAAATATAAGTGAAACCTAGGGTCCATGATGCATTGTATTTAAAGGAGTCACTGAAGCAACTTAAAAATGATAAACACTGAACTCAAAAATCCCTTATATCTGCCTCAGTTCTAATATTATGTGATTTCCTTTCTATATCAATCATATTACGTGTCATTACCTTGTCAGCTTCAACATATCTTGCATCTTGCTGTCATTAAGTCTGTTTATTGTGTGTGAAAAAAAGAAGCATCCTTCAACCTTTCAGGAATCTGAACTAATGTGACTTATTGGAAGGCTTCAAATTTATCTCCTTTAGGTCTTCTAAGGGATATTACCCTTCTGCAAGCATAACAATTTACTTTTAACAGAATTTTCCAGGCATAGGAAACGTTTAAGTGATTATGCCTTTTATACTGTATACAAAGTTGAAAACTCCATATAAGTGCTTGTTTTTTGACCATCTTTCTAAGAAAATATCATATTTTAACTTTTCTCTCTGTCCTATTATCTTCCCAGAAGATGCAGTGATTGTTCCATAAGTATAAACTCTTTAAGAATAAGTAAAATTATGGCATAGCTATCATCAAGATGTTTTATTTTCTATGTGTATCTTTTACTGCAAAGTCAGAGCCATACAAAATATTTTCCAAGTTTGTTCAATTATGTATTTGCCAAACAACTGGCAAATGAGAAATGCTTTTACATTTTAAAATATTTTATACTTTACAATATTTCTTTTTGTACGGGTCTACTTGATTAGAAGATTTGCCTTGTTCTTTTTCTGCTTAAAACCAGCTGCCTTAAATTTTGCACTTGTTGAAGCAGAATTAAGCAAGACTTGCTAAGAATGGCTATTTTTATAACCCTCAAAAATCAAAGGATGAACCGTGTTGAGGAGTTAAACTTTAAAACACATTCAGAATATTATTTTTCATGAACTGGCATGTTTATTATTTTTCATCAGATATATTTATATTTAAAATGAAATCAGTTACAAAATACACAATTATTTTTTTTCAAAGGTAAAATAAAGGAGGTGAGAAAAAGGTAAGATAATTAATAAATGATAGCAGTATCAGTCAAGAATGATTTTAACCATAGGTATTAGAAAATTAAACTGATAATTACTTAAACAACCAAGGTGTTTATTTTTCCCACATAATAAGTGTAGCACTCATTCAACAAGAAATGTGAATTATGTACATCAATAGACACCAAGGTGCTATCATATGTCTACTCTTCAAATTTGGCCAGTGGCTTTTAGTCTTCCTTGATGCAAGAAAGCCACCATAGCTCCAAGTATTATGCATATAATTGAGTAAATAACAAGTCATAGATGTCTATTTTATAATATTAATTTATAAGTAGTAATAAGAGATATTATTTTGTCCTGAAGCCTCCCACCACACTCATCCTATAGAATACTTCCCATTACACCTCACTATGCAGAATTAGGTCACATATCCAAACTAATTTAAAAGTAAGGTAGATTAAAAGGGCAGTGTGATTATTGGGATTGGGTTAAACCAATGTTTCTTACTGGAGATCTCAGGAGCATTTTAGCCTGGAAAAATTTTTGTTATGCAGGATCATTCTGTATATTCCAGGACATTTAGCATCCATAGCCCAGGATCACTGAATGTCAATACTATCTCTTAGCCCTTTGACAGTCCAAAATCTGCTCAAACATTTCTAAATGCCCATTAGAGGGATGTTACTTTTGCAGGCTATGATTCATTGGATGAAATTGGGCATATTTTCACCCTGAAAAACCTGAAATTTTATTGCAAATTAAGAAGTGACATATGGTAGGAAATTGCATTGCTTACAATAAATTCTAAGTTCCTTTTCAGTTTTAATGTCTATAGTTCTATGAAGATGCATTAGGTTTAGACAAACTCATTTGCTTATAAAATTATTTTGATATTCCAGTATTGTATGCCCCCTACCAAACAATCCAATAATATACTCTTTAATATAAGCATGTGCATTTCTTTTAGTTTCAGTACAACACTGTTACACTTATCTAGTGAATAAAATTTAAAATGTTCAGACATTTTGACATCCTTGTTGAGAAATTAAGTGTTTTGTGTCATACTGGGCAGAGAGAAAGACTCAAAAGGACAATAGAAAGCAGAAGAATCACTGGTTATATAAAAAATGATCTTATGTCTATGGTTCAGGAGAAAGATAAGAATGAAAGAATCTGAACTCCTGTATTTACTCTATATATTAAAATATCTACTATTTCATTTGCCATTGGTAGTTCTAAGTATGCTGCCTATTTTGTATTAAGTAGAATGAAATTAAAATATTCTCATTATATAAAATTCTAACATAGACTCTCGACACATGATAACAGAGGTCTGTCTTATTCACACCTTTATGTCAAATAAACAATGTAGCAAACAATGGTCAATTAATGTTTATTGAATAAATACATTTCTGCTTTTGAATCTTGTACCTAATTGACATGGCAGCAATGGGAAGAAAACAGACAATAAAATCCCTTTCTGTCTTAATAATATTTTGTATCACATTCTTATATACTTAAAATTATAAATATATTCAAACATTAAGCAAGTTAGACAATAAATTCCTTGCTTCTAATCTAGAAGCAGTGGTTTTAAAACTTTAGAGCCCTTTTAATTCTGTAAAGGTGCCTCACGATTTGGGACAGGGCTTATTGGCAGCTACATGGAAGAAAGAATATTAATGGGCAGCACTTACCCTTTTACACCTGCTATAAACATGCATTCTATTGAAATATATTTTATTTATTTGTGTTCTGTGTAAAATTTAGCATAAAGTCACACTAAAAATGCTTTGGGAAATACTAGTTAACAAAAATGGATAGGTAGTAGTAGTATTATTGCTCCATTCTCATGTATAAAGAGTATCTTCAAAGTTTGCTCAAAGAAGTCTACTTTCCAAAGAATATTAACAATTTCCCCAAAGCAAAAGTTACCTTGATGACATCCAGCAAAAGTGAAGGCCATAGAATATTTTTCTTCATGTTTCAATAACAATGCTCCCTGAGGTACAAATTCAAACTGCCCTCAAAGTGAAGACTTTTAATTCAACATTCATTTTGAAATTGTTCCAGGTGATAGGAAAAGAAATTACTAAGACATGATTTCTTCCCTCAAAGAGTTTACTAGAAGTGATATAATAGATATGCAAAGATACATATCCATTATTGTATCTGTATTTCTATCCTCTTCTTAGAGAATCAGGCCCCCCTATGACCCTCTTAGGAACAGTTTGACATAACACGGGCTTCATTTTTTCAGCCACAGTTACTAAACTAAGAACAGATGGCTTATACAAATTCAGCCAATTTTATTCTCTCTACATGGAATTTGGAATTAGTTCATTAATTCTGACTCAATGTGGTATGAAGAGGAAGGGATGGGGAAATGTATGGCAAAAGAGAGTCAGTTTTGGCACTTGTGCAAGATAAAGCCACATGACTGAAATTACAAAGGGAAAGGGTCTGAGGGTCTTGCAAAGATAACCAGTTTGCATAGGTGTATGGAAGAATTGTGTAAAGAAAGACACTAGTAGAAAAGAATATCTGACCCCAAAGACACAGAGAAGAAACTACAGCTTTCCAGTTCCCATGTTAATTCTGGTAAATGGATTCTTTGATATTCCTCACGATCCTTATAATGAACTCCCTTTACATTGTAGTTACAGTGGATATGAGTGCCTCTTTCTTCAGCTAAATGACCTGTGACTAGGAGAGGGAGAGTGGCATGCAAACTACATATGCACATACTCTATAAACCATGCAAATGTCATTATTGCTATCCATGCCACATTAACTTTTAAACTTTCCTCCCTATATTCCATTGTTTATTCCCTGTATCCCTTGCCTCCTATTCCTCTCCCCAACATATTACTAACGATCAGTTTTATTCCTTTTCCTGCTTCTTCAATTCCACTCGCTAAATTGCAATAACTATTTTTATCACACTTAAAGGCAATTCAAAGATATGTTACAAACGCCTTTTCAACATAATTCTCAATTGAATTCTTTAGGCATATTTTTGCCAGGAAGAAACAAAATAAAATTTATATTAGCTTTCTGGTCATAGATCCTGAATACTAGAGTTGGAAAATTTCTTGGTAGTAAAATAAAGACCAAAAGATGAACAATTTATTTTCCAAAAAGCATTTAAGAAAACATTCCTTCATGTTGCTTCCAGATATGTTTTAGGAAAGATGCAACACCCTACAGTCCACTTCTACCAAGTAAAACATTTGAAAGTTTGACATGAATTAAGAAAATAGAATATAGTAAACTCTCCATGTCATAAAACAGATTTTCATACACTCAAGCTGCATGGACTTTGGCATTCAGTTCTAAAGGAACCAAAGTTAAGCAATAATAATTAAAGCCAAGAACATCCTGGTGAATAGTGATTGGATGTTAATTCTTGATGGTCCTAAGAGCAGTACTGGCAGAATAGTGGCTACTGGGTCTTAATCCACAAGAGATATCATGAACTTAGACTTCTACTTTGATCACAGACTTAAAGTGATGCAGAGGAACTAATCATCATTTATTGGCCGGGCGCAGTGGCTCAAGCCTGTAATCCCAGCACTTTTGGAGGTCGAGATGGGCAGATCACGAGGGTCGAGACCATCCTGGCTAACACGTTGAAACCCCGTCTCTACTAAAAAAAAAACACACAAAAAACTAGCCGGGCGAGGTGGCGAGCGTCTGTAGTCCAGCTACGTGGGAGGCTGAGGCAGGAGAATGGCGTAAACCTGGGAGGCGGAGCTTGCAGTGAGCTGAGATCCGGCCACTGCACTCCAGCCTGGGCGACAGAGCCAGACTCCGTCTCAAAAAAAAAAAAAAAAAAAAAAAAAAAAATCATGATTTATTATTTTACTGGTTTGTATTTATATTCTGTATATTGAATTTCAAGAAATGTATGAGTTCATATGGGTCCATACAAATAGAACCATCTATACCAATAGTTTTATTATCAAGTTGAATTCAGGAACAAAATGAAGTAAAATATGAAAACTTGTTTAAAAGTGACAATAATAATTGCAGTATTTTACACAGCATTTTTACATATACTATATACTTCCTCCTAACAAGCATATGAAATATAAACAACACATAGCCAAATATGTTATTGATTTCTTATGTGTCAGGATATACTTCATCTATTTCAAAGATGTAAATTCTGAAACATGAATGGGCTTAATAATTTGTCCTTCTATAGAGGTTTCCAAACACTCTTTTTTGGTGGTACTCTTAGTGTCTCAGAAATATTTCCATAGTGGCCCTAGGCCAAAAGACTTAAAATACAGCTTCCAGAATAGCAGCATGAGGAGCTCTTCACACTCTCATCCCACTGGCACAACCATAACAACTGAAAAATCACAAAAAAAAAAAAAAAAAAAAAAAAAAAAAAGCTAAAGTTTATGGAAATTGTTTTAAGTTTGTATAGTAAAATGGAAACATTTAAAAAAAAAATGACTAAATCTCAGTAAGAACAAAGACTAATGCACTTCAGCCATAACTTGCTCTTTCTCTTCCCTCCTCCGAGCTCACTATGCGCGATCCCAAAATTTATATGGAAACCCAAATACTTAAAACAATCATAAGCAAGAAGAGCAAAGCCAGAGGCATTCCATTACTTGATTTCAAAATCCATTCTGCAATGCATAGATTAAGGAGTCAACTCAAGTCTTACTATTTAAGAAATATATTTTGTAAGGGTACAGCTGCCATAGATACTGATTCCTCTGATGGAACTGGTTGAGGAAAATTGAAAACTTTCTGTACAATATTCACCATTCAAGATGCCATTAAGAACATTCATGGGAGGAGGTCAACATATCAATATTAACAGGAATTTTGAAGAAGTGGATTTCAACCCTCAAGGATAACTTGTAGTGTTTCAAGACTTCAGAGGAAGAAGTAACTGCAGATGTGGTAAATGTAGCAAGAGAAATCGAATTAGAAGTAGGGTCTGAAAATATGACTGAATTGCCGCAATCCTATAATCAAACTTGAACTGATGAGGAGCTGTGTCTTATGAATGAGCAAAGAAAGTGATTTCACATGATGAAATCTACTACTCCTGAAGATGTCATGAACAGTGTTGAAATAACAAGAAAAAATTTAGAATATTACATAAACTTACTTTTTAAAGCAGCAGCAAGGTGCCAGAGGTTTGACTCCAGTATTTAAAGAAATTTTACTGTGGGTAAAATGCTATCCAACACCATTGCATGTTACAGAGAAATCTTTTGTAAAAGGAAGAGTAAATTGATGTGGTAAACTTTACTGTGGCCTTACTTTAAGAAATTGCCACAGCCACTCCAGCCTTCAGCAACTATGACCCTGGTTAGTCAGCAGCCATCAATCTTCAGCCAAGACCCTCCACCAACAAAGATTAGGACTTGCTGAAGGCTCAGATGATTGTTAGCATTTTTTAGCAATACAGTTTTTTTTTTCCTTTTTTTTTTTTGTGTGTGTGTGTTTTTTAAATTATTTTTTTGAGACAGAGTCTCGCTTTGCCACCCAGGCTGGAATACAGTGGCGCAATCTCGGATCACTGCAACCTCTGCCTCCCGGGTTGAAGTGATTCTCCTGCTTCAGTCTCTCAAGTATCTGGGATTACAGGTGCATGTCATCACACCTGGTTAATTTTTGTATTTTTAGTAGAAATGGGGTTTCACCATGTTGACCAGGCTGGTCTCAAACTTCCAATCTCTGGTGATCCACACGCCTCAGCCTACCAAAGTGCTGGGATTACAGGTGTGAGTTACTGCACCTGGCCTAACAACAAAGTATTTTTAAATTATATACATTGTTTATTTAGACATAATGGTATTGCACACTCAGTAGATGGGTATATAGCATAACGTAATTTTTATGTGCACTGGGAAAGCAGAAAATTCATGGAAAGGAAAGTCACACAAGCAAAGTAAATTTTAATTATCCACCTTGATGAAAAGGGGCAGTGATGAGAAACATGAAATAATTTCCAAAGTCCTTCTAGTTACAGTTGTCATGCCATACATTCACACACATACACACACAGTACCCATTTAGAGCATCAATTAGGGCATAGGTTTGTAACTTTAAAAAATTATTTGTAGTAAAAGTGAATATTTACGTTAAGAATTCTACTTTGCAAATCTATTCCATACCCAAAATGGTAGGAATGGAGTGCTCCTACTCTACTCTTTTATTAGCAAATTACAGAACACACAAAATTAAATAAAAGGCTCACAGGCATCATTCAATTCTTTGTCATTCGCATTTCATAAAAATGCCATTTCCATTAAAATGGCATTACATAAAAATGGAATTTGCTGGGGGTATTTTTCAGCAGATTAGCCTCCTAATTACATTTTGCTTAGGTTAATGTTAAATTAGTTTCTGTTCCCTAAGCACATATCAGCTGATAGCAGAAAGAAGCAGACTTGCAACTTTGTAGGCAATGGAAAAAGACCACCTACAATTTAAGATATGCTTAATTTAATCCACAACAGCAGTGTATCGACAGGTAAATGTTAATTAATGATACTCTTAACACTTTTAAAATTTTGATAAAATTCTTGACAGAAAAATCCTACAAATTAAGTATGTAAAGGAAAATATCACTATCCAAAAATCATACATTGGAAAATAAAATTCTTTACAGTATATGATCATCCTACTTTAATTATAAAAAATTGTTGCTTATAGTTTTATTCACCATTTTCTAGAAAATCAAGACAAATAATGAATTGATCTATTTAAATAATTTAATGAAATCACATCTTGACATTTACCGGTCATTTTTGGATGCACAATGCCTTACAGTTCTGTCATGACTTCTAATATCATATATTAAATATTTACAAGGATGACAAAGCAACCACATTTTGATTTAGATATCTAAATGAATTCTTTGAAGGTAAAGGTTAGACTCAAGATCTTTTTTTTTTTTTACAAGATCAAGAATCTATACAAATATTTTATTCATGAAAAGGTACAGTAGTAGTTGATGACCAAGAAATATTGATTAGTTGATGTGAGTAGCATCAATAATGAATAGCTTTACTCTTGCTCTGACTTTAGAACATTCTTTCCTAACATTTGAGTTTTCCTAAACTGTATTTTTCTGACTTCAAAATAATAAAATTAAAACTCAATTCAATTCAATACACACCAATTGAATATCTACTATGTGCAAAGCATTGAAAGATTGTGGGCCTTGTAGAGGGTATCAAGATAAGATGGAGCAACTCTCCTCTCACCATTTCCCAACACTCAAGAGGTTCATGACTAATTAGAACAGCACTTCTCAAACTATAATATGGAGGGAAACCACCTGGAGATTTTCATCTAGGGAATGGCCTGGAATTCTGCATTTCTAGAGAGCTCCCTGGTGATGTCTATACTGCTGATTGCCAGAGTACTCTGAAGAGGCAAGGGATTCAGAGGTTGAATGAGATAACAGAAAAGGAAAATGGGAGATGATCCATGACAAGCAGAAGTGAGCCATTGCTCCAACTGGTATAAAAGGTGAGGCAGAGGGTGGAGGGCGATTTAAGCAGTAGTTTATGGAACAATTGGTATTCTTGTGGCTCTTGATGGCTGAGGGCTATTTCAGTTAACAGAGATGATAGAAAAGGGCAATCCAGGCATAGCGAAAAGACTAACAAAAATATCCAGGCTTTTGAGCATAGAAAAATATCTAGGCAGAGTGAGCATATACTCTGTACATATAAAAGTTGTTGTTGTTGTTGTTGTTATTATTATTATTATTATTATTTTGAGACGGAATCTGGCTCTGTGACCCAGGATGGAGTGCAGTGGCACAATCTCGGCTCACTGCAACTTCCGCCCCCCGGGTTCATGCCATTCTCCTACCTCAGCCTCCCCAGTAGCTGGGACTATAGGTGCCCGCCACCATGCCCGGTTACTTTTTTTGTATTTTTAGTGGAGACGGGGTTCCACCATGTTAGCCAGGATGGTCTCGATCCCCTCACCTTGTGATCCGCCTGCCTCAGCCTCCCAAAGTGCTGGGATTACAGGTGTGAGACACCGCACCCGGCCATAAAAGTTATTTTCATGAGAGTTATTTTTTTTACCAGATAATTTAATAAACTTTATTCTTGTTGGGGGAAGAGGGAGGGGAAAAAAGCCACCCAATCCACTCTTCTCAATAAATTAACACATGGCCAATTCCCAGGCCCTAAGCAAACCTTGGGCACTTGAGCCAGTCCTGCTGTTTCCTTATGGCCCAGTCTGCTTCCCTTTCACAAAGGGAGTTTTTCCTACTGCTGCCAGGTTATGTTATGACCAGGGACCACATCCCATCTGTGGAGAGGGACCCAGGCCCAGAGAGGATATTGGTTGCAGCAGCAGTGGCCAGGGAAAGGAGGAAGGGGATGCTCTTCCTCAAAGCTTGGGGCGGAGAGGACAGTCCTGGAAGAGAGCTGTGGCTGACTGTTCCTCCCTCCTCTGCTTCCCCCAGATGTGGGCACAGGAAGAGCAGGAGAGAAATGCATTCCTCCTTCAGGGAGAACCAAGAGCCCAAAGGGACCCCTAGAGTTAACGAGGCCACCCAGGTCCCTAGTCAAAGGCAACAGGCTAATAAAAATTAAATTCAACATTCCACTTATTGTTTTTATTATTCATGCTAATAATCACACCAAGTCTATTATTGCCTTGCCATATATAAAGAGTTCTCATATCTGCTATTATCAGAAGGTTCCTGTAACAACTCTATTACATAAATTTTTGGTTTTACTGATGTAGTGACCTATTTACAGATGAAGATCCTGAAGATAACATTTAATTGTCTTGACCAAAATTAAACAGCTACTAAGTTATATTCAAACTCCAAAATTAATTTTTTGGCCCTACAAAATACCATCTTTAGTAACCATTTATAGTTTAAGAACAAAAACATACTTTAACATCTACCAAGGCAAGTCTTTCCTTATCATTGCTCTTTATCTTAAAAGAAGACTTTTCATAATAAGTTATTCTTCTAGTCTCTCCCTTAAAACAATACAATTACTATTTTTATTTAAGTGCATTAAATTTATAAATTAATTTGTAAAGTTGAATCACTACAACATATAGTCTTCCCACAGAAAGGAAAAATGTCTTTTCATTTATTCAAATATTTATTGCAATTTCTCCATCAGTTTTCTAAATTTTCACTGAGAATAATAAATAATAAATAATATTAATAATAATAATAATAATAGCCAATAGAAAGACACTGCTTTCTATATGCCAGATACTGTTATAAGAACTCAGTGTATATTAACTCATTTAATGCTCACAACAACTATATGAGATAGGTTTAATTAATCTTTACACTATCTCTCATGTTTACTCTGCCTTATGTGACTGAATGTTTATTATATTTTCTATATTATTTTAATATTAGTAGTTTATAATGATAATTATAATAATAGCTAACATTTCCAAACTGCTTACTTACATATCAGGTAACTGCTTTATGTTATTAAATTTCCATTCACAGTTTTGTAACAATTTTGATCAGAAAACTCTTCCAAATTTTAAAGGAATCACACATTTAATCAAAAAATGCCTGTCATATGTCACAGAATGCAATCATAAAGTATAGCTTCTCTTCCATGAACCATCAAATTAGTTCTAGAAAAGGTATTAGAAAACATGAAACACTGATTAACCTGATTATAGTTTACTTAAATAAGTATGGAAAAATTCATGAATCTCAGTAAGGATGTCTGAAATAACTGAAAAGTTTGAGTATTTTAAAGAAAGTCGATTGCATTACTTCTGACTGCATGCAATTACTCAAAATATCTTTAAAAAAATTAAATCCAATTTTGTAAAGAGGTTAACAGACACCTATGGGAATAATTTCAATGAATAAATGAGTTAAACTTATAAAATACATATTTACAAACTCATATTTTGCAAGGGTTTATGGTTACTTATTCTTTTAATAATCTTGAATATCCATTCAGTAGTGTTTAGTTACTCTGTAATTTCTGTTGATCAAGTAAAGATAATGTTTATTATTTACTTCACCTGAATCCACAAATTCTAAAAGCATAAAGTATATGGGTTCTAAAATTTTATAGCTTATACAATTTTAATTTTGAAGATTTTATTATTAGAGAGAAAAATGTGAATCTAGTATATACAAGGAAATAAGGAGGGTGTGTGATTTCAGCATAAAAAAAGATTGGCTGAAATGCCAAACCTCTTTTAATAAGTCATCTGCAAATAAGGAAATAAGAAAAAAAAATGGAAGCCTATATATTCCCTAAATGCAATGCATGGAAAACCAATAAAAGTTAAATTAAAAATAAAATGAATATAAATGTTTATTTTAAAACTTTCCCTAATGTAATCTGTAAAACCTAAACTATTTTAAATAGCCTGCATATTATACACTGTATAGCTCTGAAAAAATAGATTCTCATTTTCACTTTAAATTGCATGCACAGTGTGATGAATAATAGTATTAAAGCAAGATGAAAAATTATCAAGTTGACCTAACATTTTCTTTTGTAAAAGTTATTTATTTTCTTCTCATTCTCCTCTTTATATGTTGCAGGGCAAGGTTCCAGAAATTCCCAATAGTTACAAACACATATACATTTAATTATATACACAAACACAAATACACACACACACACACACACACACAAACACCAGAAGTTCTATTACTTTCTTAATCTTCCTAAAATCAAACAATCTATCTATCTAGAATAACTATATTGGTGAACTAAAGTTTTTTGTAGTATTTGGTACTTTTCATAGTTTTTAAATTAGGTTTATTTCTTCTTAAATTATTCTGATATTTTAATTATATACAGTTTTGAAATAAAGCATACTAAAACTACAAAAGAAGAGTGGTTGTAATAGGTTTAATTTTGCCTTTCTCATCTGTGGTACAATTTCAATTTATCTTGATTTTTTATTTAAATGGACACTGGGCTTCTTTTTGAGCCTGACACCAAGTAGGCATACTAGAACAAATCAAACATATAAAATAATTGAAATTCAATATTTGTTTTTTAATACTTATTTTTACAATAATAAAACACAGATTTTAAAATAGAAAATGATGTCTCATGTGTTCACATTATAAAGCAAACAAATAATATGATCAACATTTGTAAATATAATGAATACGTTAGTTAAATCTGCTTCGGTATCACCACACATACTTATCATCCTATTAACTGTCCTTTCTCCTTGACATTGTGAAATTGAACTACATGAATAGATATTTACACTCTGTGTGTGTGTGTGTGTGTGTGTGTGTGTGTGTGTGTGTGTGTAGCATTATCTGGTATTGGGATTATTAGTGGTGCTTTTAATTTTTTTCCAGAACAAAATCAATAAACTGATTTTGAGAGAATTAAATGGTATACGGTCTCAAACAGGAGTACACTCAATTATGAAATAATTGTCTTCAGTTTTAGAACTGAAACAGCCTAAAAATAGGCTACTTCTAATAATAAAAAGAAGAAGAACATGAAGGAACTATTTTAAAAAGGAACTGAGTAATCATTACGTGATAAATGAAAAGCATTCTGAAGCTCCAAATTCTGGTGAGTCCTACTTCTAACAAGCATGAAATTCTTGTGTTCAGTAACAAAAGACCTTATTCAAATGCAAGTTGATGAGCTGTCCAACATTTCTTTATGGTCTATAAAAATTAACATGGACACTACTTAAAATTTAAATTAGTCAATTTTCAAATAAGAGAAATTAATTGAATATTCTACCATGATACCCACAGTATAATCATATTGTTGATACCATGAAGAGCTGGTTACATTTTAATATAAAAAGTGAGGTTTGGGTAAATCATGAAGTGGTTACCTAAAATTCTTATGTTTCTAAGAGAAATCTATGAATGAATTATAGGACATTTAAATTTATACCTCATAAAATAATTACGCCCTTCTTAATCATTAGCAGTTTTTAAAGGTTTGTTTTTAAATTTTTATATATAGCAATGTGAGTGAATGTGTGTATGAGTATATATGTGTGTGTGTGCTCTGTGTGTGTGTGCCACATATATACACAAACCCCAAATAATGAATGATTATGATCAAATATTTTTGCCAAGGAAAAAGAATTCAATAGTCATTTAGCCTTTTGTCACAGGCATTGGTTCACCTTGAGTCATGCTATAAATTTTCTGCAAGATGGTCTGGCCCCTACTTTCCTCTCATCTTTCCTTGCTTCCCTTCCATCTCTCATGACCTATTCAATCTTAATTCCCTCAGTGCCTCAGGAGCCCCTACATACTCTGCTACTTTTTGCCACAGCATTTGAAATTTTTTTCCTTCACTTGAACTATACCTGCCTTTTCTCAGTTAAGTTCTACCTATCCTTTGGCTTATGGGGAACCTCTCCTTCCCCTATATTTTGCATGTGGTTACCCAACTGATATTTGTATCTCCACTAAAAATCCACTTCTATGAAAGAAAAAAAATATATATATATTTAATATATATATATATTTTTAATATACATATATTTAATATATATATATTTTTAATATATATATTTAATATATATATATTCTGAAGAGTTGTTTTGCTCTTGTTGCCCAGGCTGGAGTGCAATGGTGCAATCTCGGCTCACTGCAACCTCCACCTCCTAGGTTCAAGCGATTCTCCTGCCTCGTCCTTCCAAGTAGCTGGGATTACACACATGCGCCACCACGCCCAGCTAATTTTGTATTTTTAGTAGAGGTAGGGTTTTTCCATGTTTGCCAGGTTAGTCTCGAACTCTCAACGTCAGGTGATCCACCCTCCTTGGCCTCCCAAAGTGCTGGGATTACAGGCATGAGCCACTGCACCCGGCCAAAAATACTTCTTAAATGAAAGAATGGCTTATTTCCACAATTTATCATATCCTTTCATCCTTTCTTTTGATCTAGTGACTAAAATTGATGTAACATCATCATATTATTTTCTATTTTAAAGTAAAATGTTTTATTTTTAATTACTGTAAGTACAAAATAGTTGCATATATTTATGGGGTACATCAGATATTTTGGTACAGGCATGCAATCTATAATAATCACATCAGGGTAAATGGGCTATCTATCATCTCAAGACATATCCTTTATGTTACAACCAATCCAGTTTCTTACCTTTTAGTTATCTTTAAATGTGAAATAAATTATTGTTTAGTATAGTCACACTTTTGTGCTATCAAAAACTAGATCTTACTCATTCTACCTATTTCTTGCACCCATTAACCATCCCCACATCCCCTCTGCCCCTCAATACTCTTGCCAGTCTCTGATAACTATGATTCTACTGTCTCTCTCTCTCTCTGAGTTCAATTTTTTTAATTGTTAGCTCCCACAAATAAGTGAGAACATGCAAAGTTTATATTTCTGTGCCTAGCTTATTTTATGTAACATCATTACCTCTCATTCTATTCATGTTTTTGCAAATGACAGATTCAAATGGCTGTACAGTGCATATATATTGTGCCTATGTACCAACTTTTCTTTATCTATCCCTCTGTTCCTAGACACTTACGTTACTTCCAAATCTTAGCTATTGTGAATAGTACTGCAATAAACATGAAAGTGGATATATCTCTTCCATATACTTATTTCCTTTCTTTTGGGCATATACCTAGGAGTGAGATTGCCACATCATGTGGTAGCTATATTTCCTTTTTTTGAAGAACTTCCAAACTGTTCTCCATACTCGTTGTACTAATTTACATTCCCACCATCAGTACAGGAGGGTTCCCCTTTCTCTACATCCTCACCAGGGTTTGTTACTGCCTGTCGTTTGAGTAAATTCATTTTAACTTGGGTGAGATGATATCTCATTGCAGTTTTGGTTTGCACTTCTTTGATATCAATGATGTTGAACACCATTTCATATACTTGTTTGCCATTCGTATGCTTTCTTTTGAGAAAGGAATATTCAGAACTTTTGCTCACTTTCAATTGGATAATGATATATTTTTTTCCTATACAGTTGTTTGAACTCCTTATACATTCTGGTTTTAACCCACTGTCAGATGGGTAGTTTGCAAATATTTTCTCTGATTCTATGGGTTGTCTCTTCACTTTAGTGATTGTTTCTTTTGCTAGCAAAAGCTTTTGAACTTGATGTGATCTCATTTGTCCATTTTTGCTTTGGTTTCCTGTGCTTGTGGGATATTACTTAAGAAATTTTTGCCCACTCCAAGGTCCTGGAGAGTTACACTAATGTTTCTTCTTTTACTAGTTTCTTACTTTGATGTCTTAGATTTCAGTCTTTAACCCATTTTATTTGATCTTTGTGTATTGTGAGAGACAGAGGTAAGAGTTTCATTCTTCTTCATATGGATGTCTAGGTTTCCCAGCACCATTTACTGAACAGACTGTCCTTTCCCCCAGTGTATGTTCTTGGCACCTTTGTCAGAAATGAGTTCACTTTCACTGTAGCCTAATGATTTTGTTTCTGGATTCTCTATTCTGTTCCACTGGTCTATGTGTCTGTTTTTATGCCAGTACCATGCTATTTTGGTTACTCTAGCTCTGTAGTATAATATGAAGTCAGGTAATGTGATTCCTTCAGTTTTGTTCTTTTTGCTCAGAGCAGTTTTGGCTATCGGGAACTTTTGTGGTGCCATATAAATTTTAGAATTATTTTTTCTATTTCTGTGAAGAATGTTATTGATATTTTGATAGTGATTACATTGAATCTGTAGATTGTTTTGGGTAGTTTGGACATTTTAACAATATTGATATTTCCAATCCATGAATATGGAGTCTCTTATCATTTTTTGTGTCCTCTTCAATATTTTTCATTAGTGTTTTACAGATTTGTTGTAAAGATTGTTTACTTTTTATTTTATTTTTTGAGATGGAGTCTGGCTCTGTCACCAGGAGTGCAGTGGTGCTATCACAGCTCACTGCAACCTCCACCTCCTGGGTTCCATCCATTCTCCTACCTCCGCCTCCAGAGTAGCTGGGACTACAGGCACACCACCACACCCAGCTAATTTTTTTTGTATTTTCAGTAGAGACTGGGTTTGACCATGTTGGCCAGGATGGTCTTGATCTTTGACCTCGTGATCTGCCTGCCTTGGTCTCCCAAAGTACTGGTATTACAGGCGTGAGCCACCATGCCAGACTCGTTTACTTATTTAGTTAATTTTATTCCTAGGCACTTAATTTTATTTTTAGCTATTGTAAATTGAACTACCTTCGTGATTTTTTTTTCAAGTTGTTTGCTGTTGGCATATAGAAATGCTATTCATTTTAGTACATTGATTTTGTATTCTGCAACTTTACTGAATTTGCTTATCATTTCTAACAATTTTTTGGTAGAGTCCTTAGGTTTTTCTAAATGTAATATTATCTGCAAACAAGGATAATTTGACTTTTTCCTCTCCAATCTGGAAGCATTTTCTTTCTTTCTCATCTGATTGCTCTAGCTAGGACTTTCAGTACAACGTTAAGTAACAGTAGTAAAGGAGGCATCCTTGTTTTGTTCCAGATTTAGGGAAAGGCTTGCAGTTTCTTCCCATTCAATAGGATACTAGCTGTGGGTCTGTTGAATATGGCTTTTATTTTGTTGAAGTATATTCCCTTTATACCCAGTTTGTTGAATGTTTGCATCATCATGTGATGTTAAATTCTATAACATGCTCTTTCAACATCAAAATGATCTTATGAATTTCGTCCTTCATTCTATTGGCATGATATATCACAATGAGTGACTTGTGTATGCTGAACCATACTTGCATCCCTCAGATAAATCCCACTTGGTCATGATGAATGATCTTTTTAACATGTTGTTGAATTTGGTTTGCTAGTGTTTTCTTGAGGGTTTTGGCATCAATATTCATCAGTGACATACGCCTGTGGCTTTCTTTGTTTTATTTGTCTTTGTCTGGTTTTGATATCAGGGTAATACTTGCCTCATAGAATCAGTTTGGAAGTACTCCCTCCTCCTCCATTTTTTTTTTTAAGAAGAGTTTGAGAAGGATTTGAGAAGGATTGGTATTAGTTCTTCAAATGTTTGGTAAAATTCAGCAGCGAAGCAATCAGGTCCTCGGCTTTTATTTGCTGGGAAACTTCATATTACAGCTTCAATCTCATTACTTGTTAGTGGTCTGCTCAGGTTTTAGATTTCTTCATGGTTAAGTCTTGGTAGATTGTATATGTCTAGAAATTTAACCATTTCTTCTAGGTTTTCCAGGTTATTGGTAAATGTTAATAGTTGATCATAGTAGCCTCTAATGATACCTTGAATTTCTGCAGTATCAGCTTTAATGTCCCCTTTTTCATCACTTTTATTTATTTGAGTTTTCCCTCTTTTATTCTTAGTCTGGCTAAATGTCAATTTTATCTTTTCCAAAAAAGCACGTTTTCTTTCATTTTTTTTATGTTGTTTTCTTCATTTTAATTTCACTTTTTTTCTTCTCTGATATTTATATCTTTTCTTCTACTAAATTTGTGTTTTGTTTGCTATTGGTTTTCTAGTTCTCTCAGATGCATCATTAGGTTGTTGATCTGAAGTTTTCTACTTTTTCAATATAGGATCTTATAGCTATACATTTCTCTCGTAATAATGGTTTTGCTGTACCCCATAGGTTATGGTATGCGGTGCTTCCCTTATCACTTCTTTCAAGAAATTTTTCAATTTCCTTCCTAATTTCTTCATTGACTAACTGATCATTCAGGAGCATATTGTTTAATTTTCATGTGTTTGTATAGTTTCCAAAACACCTCTTGTTATTGATATCTAGTTTTATTCTGTTGTGGTCAGAGAAGATGTGTGATATAACTTTTTTTAATTTTTGAAACTTTTCTGCCCTAACATATGGTTTATCCTTGAGAATGATCCATGTACAGATCAGAAAAATGTTTACTCTACAGCCGTTAGATAAAATGTTCTGAAAATACGGATTAGTCCATTTGATAGTACAGGTTAAGTCTGATGTTTCTTTGTCAATTTTCTGTCTGGAAGATCTGTCCAATGCTGAAAATGGGATGTTGAAGTCTCCAGCTATTATTATATTGGAATTTCTCTCTTTAGCTCTAATAATATTTGCTTTATATATCTGAGTGCTCCAGTGTTGAGTGCATATATATTCTCAATTGCTATATCCTCTTGCTGAATTGACCCTTTTATGACTATATAATAATCTACTTTGTCTCTTTTTATAGATTTTGTCTCTAAATTCATTTTGTCTGATACAAGTATAGCTATTCCTCCTCTTTTTAGGTTTCCATTTGCATGAAATATTTTCTTCCATCCCTTTATTTTCAGTCTATGTGTGTCTTTATAGGCGAAGTGTGTGTTCTTTTGTAGTCAACAGATAATTGGGTCTTGGTGTTTTGTTTTGTTTTGTTTCTTTTAATCCAATCCGCCACTCTGTGTCTTTTCATTGGAGAATTTAGTCCATTTGCATTCAATGTTCTTATTAATAAGTAAGGACTTATCCTTGCCATTTTGTTATTGGTTTTTTGGTTTTTTTGTGGTCTTCTCTTCATTCTTTCATTCTTTCCTGTGTTCCTTTAGTCAATGTAATTTTCTCTGGTGATACGTTTTAATTTCTTGCTTTTTTATGTTTTGTATATCAGTTGTATGTTTTTTGGTTTGAGGTTACCATGAGGTTTGCAAATATTATAATCCATTATTTAAACTGGCAACTTAAAACTAATTGCATAAACAAGCAAACTAACAACAACAAAAAAAAAGCAGAGAAAGCTAATAAAAACTCTACACTTTAACTTCATCCCTCTACTTGTTAACTTTTTAACCTATTTGTATCTTATTATATTACAGTCTACATCTTGAAAACTTGTTGTAGTTACTATTATTGATTGGTTTGTCATTTAGTTTTCCTACTTAAAATATGAGTAGTTTACATGCCACAATTACAGCATTATAATTCTGTGCTTTTTTGTGTACTTACTAGTATTTACCCGTGAGTTTTGTACCTTCAAATGCCTTCTGAGTGTTCATTATTGTCCTTTTCTTTTGAATTGGAGAACTCCCTTTAGCATTTCTTATAGGACAGGTCTGGTGTTGATAAAATCCCTTAGCATTTGCTTGTCTGGAAAAGTCTTTAGTTCTTCACGTTTAAAGAATAGTTTCACTGTATATACTATTTAGGTAAAAGTTTTATTTACTTCAGCACTCTCTCCTGGCCTGTGAAGTTTCTACTGAAAAGTCTGCTGCCAGACATTTTGGAGCGCCATTGTATGATACTTCTTTCTCTCGTCTTGCTGCTTTTAGGATCCTTTATCTATGACCTTTGAATATTTGATTAGTAAATGTCTTGAAGTAGTTTTCTTTGAGTGAAATCTGCTTGGTATTCTATAATCTTTCATACTTGAGTACTGATATATTTCCCTAGGTCTGGGAATTTTGCTGTTTTTACTACTTTGAATAAACTTTTTACCCCCCTCTCTCTCTATCTCCTCTTTAAGGCCAGTAACTCTTAGATTTGCCCTTTTGAGACTACTTTCTAGATCCTGTAGGCACACTTCATTGTTTTTTTGTTTTTTCTTTTGTCTCCTCTGACTTTATATTTTCAAATAGCTTGTCTTCAAACTCACTAATTCTTTCTTTTGCTGGATCAGTTATGCTATATGCATTATTCGGTATGTCAACTGCATTTTTCAACTGAAAAAATTCTGCTTGCTTCTTTTAAATTATTTCAATCTCTTTGTTAAGTGTATTTGATAGGATACTGATTTTCTTCTCTGTGTTATCTTAAATGTCTTTGAGTTTCCTCAAAACAGATATTTTGAATTCTCTGTCTGAAAAGTCACATATCTCTGTCTCTCCTAAATTAGTTCCTGGTGCCTTAAATCATTCTTTGGGTGAAGTCATGTTTTCAGACGGTCTAGAGGCTTGTGGATGTCCATTAGTGTCCAAGCATCAGACAGTAAGGTATTCATTAATATTATAGTCTTCACAGTCTGGACTTGGTTGTACCCATCCTTTTTGGGAAGGCTTTCCAGATATTCTAAGGGTCTTGAGTACTGTATTCTAAGTTTTTGGTCACTGCCATCAGATCTGCATTAGGGGCCACCACAAGCCTAGTAATGCTGTAGCTCTTGCAGACTTATAGTACTACCTTGGTGGTCTTGGATAAATTGCAGAAGAATACCCTGGATTACCTGCCAGAAACTCTTGTTTTCTTCTGTCACTTTCTCCCAAACAAACAGTCTCTCTGTGCTGAGATGCCTGAAGCTGGGGGAGGGGTGAAACAAGCAACCTGTGGCCACCACAACTGGGACTGCACTGGGTCAGATCTGAAGTCAGCGTGTTATTGGGTTTCACCAAGGCCTGTGATAACCACTGCCTGGCTATCACCTAAGTTCTTTCAAAGACCTAGGGCTCTATAATCAGCAGATGGCAAAGCCAGCTAGGCTTGTGTCCTTCTCTTCATTGTGTCAAATTCCCTACAGCCTACATGAGTGCAGAGATGCTATCCAGAAGCATGGCCAGTTGTTGGAAACCTCAAGAAACTCCCTAATGCTCTATCTACTGCAGCTGAGCTACCCCCCAAGCCACAAGGCAAAGTCCTTCTCACACTTTTCTCTTTTGTGACTGAGCTGGTATCCAAGTTGCAAGACAAAGTCCTCTTCATTCTTCCCTCTTCTCTCCAGGCAGAAAGAAGGTGTCTCTCCCAGAACTGTGGGCTGTGTTGCCTTTGTCTGGGGGTGAGTTGGTACAAGCACTCTCCTCATGGCCACCATTGCTACAGGTGTGTGGTGAGTACTGCCTGGCTACCACTGATGTTCACACAGGGTACAAGAGCTCTTCAGTTAGCTTGTAGTGAATGCTGCTAGGCCTGGGGCACTGCCTTCAGGGCAGTTGGTCCCACCTCTGGCTCACGGCAGGTCCAGAAATGCAATCAAAGAGCCAAGGCCTGGGATTGGGGACCCAACGAGTCCACTAGTTTTCTACTCCACTGTGGCCAAGCTGATATCTAAGCTGTAAGACAAAGTCCTATTCACATTTCCCTCTGCTTTTCTAAAGTCTCTCCCTGTAGCCACCAACACTGGAAAAGTGCTAGGTCACATCTGAAGCCAGCATTTCTCAGAGTCTCACTTAGGGATCACAGAGAGTATTTAGTCAGCAAATGATGAATGCTATCAGAACTGGGTTCTTCCCTTTAAGATAGCAGGTACCCTTCTGGCCCAGTGTGTGTCCAGAAATGTTGTCCAGGATCTAGGGCCTGGAATGGGGGTATCAGGTTTCTGATCGGAGTCCTATCCTTTTGTGACTGAGCTACTATTCAAGTTGCAAGACCAAGTCTTCTTTACTCTTCCCTCTCATCTGCAGGCAGAGGGAAGGTGCCTTTCTCAGAGCCGTGGGCTATGCTACCTTGAGTTGGGGGTGACTTAGTGCAAGCACTCTCTTGGCCACCCCAGCTAGTGTCTCACTAGGTCATATGCCCCCCAAGTCTACTGGCTCCAAGTCCAACACAGCATCAGCACTTGCCCAGGAATTACAGCACTTGCTGCTTATACTACCTTTTGAGTTTATTTTGGACCCCAGAGCACTTTAGCTTATGGTAGTGAGGCTTGCTGGGACTTAGGTTCCAATTGCTGGCATGGGTGAAACCCCTCTGGCTGGGTGCTGGTCTAATTGCTCCCTCCACAGGCATCAGTTGAGTTCTGCCCAGTGTTTCTTTCTGCTGTGACAGGGCACCACTGGGTTTCCAATGCAAAGTCTCACAATTAGTACACTCTCCCTCCTCCAAGCACAGATTCTGTCTCCATTCAACACAGCCGCTGTTGAGGCTGGGGAGGAAGGGTGGTGTCATCAATTCAAGATGCTCTTCCCCACCCTCTTCAGTGTATCTTTTAGCAATATGAAGTTATAACCAAGTACTGTGAGTGCTCACCTGATTTTTAGTTCTTTGAAGGTATTGATTTGTATGTATAGTTATTGAATTTGGTGTTCCTGTGGGGAGGACAATCAGTGGAGCCATCTTGCTCTTCCTTCTCCTTATATTCTAAGTAGCATGTCACTATGTAATTTTAAGTCTTTAGAGAAGCAATCTTGAACATGGCACAAAATATCCAAAAGCAAAGACTGTCATTGTAGTTTGGACTTCTGAATTTTAAAGAAAATAAAGAAAAATGAGATAATCTGTAAAAATGACACTTCTTTTCCAGAAAATGGTGGTGAAGTAATTTGTAAAACTATAATTCTTTGGATAAAATCAAGAGTTCCTTTTGGAATTTTTGTTTTCAGATAAATGCCAAAACAAAACAAAAAAGTAATAATAATAATAATAAAGATACTTAAAGTAGTGCAATTCTACATGGGAGTAAGCTTCATTGTGACAAGAGACACTGCAACACACTTGAGGAATGCAACAAGAAAAGTCACAGATCAAAAGATTGTCAGAAGCAGTAGTCTTGACAGAGCACTCAATATTGATGAGATTATCTAGCTTTTGGGAACTTGAATTTGAAAAGAAAACACATTTCCTTGCAAATGTTCAGGTACTTTCAAAAGTGAAAATTAAGTTAAAGGCTAAATATACATTGTAAATTACATAATCAAAGGTATATTTAAATCTACTGAGAAGAAACAAAACCAAGTTTCAACAACATTGTGAGAAACTGTCAAAGAAATTGCTAAAAAGTGTTTTTTAATTATGAACTCACTTTTTCTTACAAAATACCTAGTTATATTCTTAAGTTTCTAGTGTGTGTCAAAAATAAAAACACATTTTGATATGAAGAAAAACACAATAGCAATTGATGAAGTCAAATGATATGCCTACAGCTAAAGAGCATACTCCGAAGACTATATGCTCAATTTTCATGCTTTTCAAAGATAATAATCATAATTGTTAGTACATATTTTAACAAACCATTTTTGACAACAAAGAGGTACTAAGAGATTATATCTTCTCCCTAAAGAAATTTCTAGTCATAAGCAGGAATACAAAATAATATTTTATTGTAAATTAATATTTTGTAATATATTAATTTTTTAAATTATTACAAATTCCTCCTTAATACAGGGGCTATTTAGAAAAATGTTTTGTTACTTTGCTTTCACTGAAGTAGACACAATTTATTTTTTGGTGATGTGCTAATTTTAAGTTAATAAATTCCAATATGTAAATATGAATTATCGAATATCTTTTTTGATTGTATTTATTTAAAATTCTATATATTGTAAAGATCAAGACATACAATATATCAAAGAGACACTATATATGTATGTTTATTGCAGAACAATTCACAATTGCAAAGATATGGAATCAACCTAAGTGTCCATCAATTGATGAATAGATAATGAAAATGTGGTATATATATACCATGGAAAACTACTGAGCCATAAACAGAATAAAATAATGCTTTTGCAGCAACTTGGATGGAACTGGAGGGCAATATCCTAAGTGAAGTCACTCAGGTAAGAAAAACTAAACACCACATATTCTAACTTCTAAGTGGGAGCTGAGCTATGGGTACACAAAGGCATACAGAGTGGTATAATGGACATTAGTGACTCTTATGGTGGAAGGGAGAGAAAGCGGTGAGGAATGAAAGATTAACTATTGGGTACAATGGATACTATTTAGGTGACAGGTACATTAAAAGCCCAGACTTCACCAGAATACAACTCACCCATGTAACCAAAACCACTTGTACCTTTGAAGCTATTGATATGAAAAATGCAGTATAAATATTAGATAATTAAAAAAATAGGAGAATGTTGATTGTGTGTACTTACGTGGCATACACGTTTGCAAAGCTGAAAAATGTGAGCATATCATGAGAGTTCATAATGTGTTAAATTTTATTTTCCTTTTTGTTGTTAGTTTGTTCCTCTAACCACCTGATTTGTATCAACGAGCCAATCCATAAACTTCATCTTTTTCTTTGTTGTGGTAAAATTAGATGTATTTACTTTTAAATTTATACATTTACTCATTTTATGGACCTATTTTGTATGTGTTTTTTAATAGGATCCTAATATACGGTTTTCTGCCTTTTGATTTTCATTTTTTTTTTTAAATTTATTTATTATTATTAAACTTTAAGTTGTAGGGTACATGTGCATAACGTGCAGGTTTGTTACATATGTATACTTGTGCCATGTTGGTGTGCTGCACCCATCAACTCATCATTTACATCAGGTATAACTCCCAATGCAATCCCTTCCCCCTCCCCCCTCCCCATGATAGGCCCCGGTGTGTGATGTTCCCCTTCCCGAGTCCAAGTGATCTCATTGTTCAGTTCCCACCTATGAGTGAGAACATGCGGTGTTTGGTTTTCTGTTCTTGTGATAGTTTGCTAAGAATGATGGTTTCCAGCTGCATCCATGTCCCTACAAAGGACACAAACTCATCCTTTTTGATGGCTGCATAGTATTCCATGGTGTATATGTGCCACATTTTCTTAATCCAATCTGTCACTGATGGACATTTGGGTTGATTCCAAGTCTTTGCTATTGTGAATAGTGCTGCAATAAACATACGTGTGCAGGTGTCTTTATAGCAGCATAATTTATAATCCTTTGGGTATATACCCAGTAATGGGATGGCTGGGTCATATGGTAGTTCTAGATCCTTGAGGAATCGCCATACTGTTTTCCATAATGGTTGAACTAGTTTACAATCCCACCAACAGTGTAAAAGTGTTCCTATTTCTCCACATCCTCTCCAGCACCTGTTGTTTCCTGACTTTTTAATGATCGCCATTCTAACTGGTGTGAGATGGTATCTCATTGTGGTTTTGATTTGCATTTCTCTGATGGCCAGTGATGATGAGCATTTTTTCATATGTCTGTTGGCTGTATGAATGTCTTCTTTTGAGAAATGTCTGTTCATATCCTTTGCCCACTTTTGGATGGGTTTGTTTGTTTTTTTCTTGTAAATTTGTTTGAGTTCTTTGTAGGTTCTGGATATTAGCCCTTTGTCAGATGAGTAGATTGCAAAAATTTTCTCCCATTCTGTAGGTTGCCTGTTCACTCTGATAGTAGTTTCTTTTGCTGTGCAGAAGCTCTTTAGTTGAATGAGATCCCATTTGTCAATTTTGGCTTTTGCTGCTGTTGCTTTTGGTGTTTTAGACATGAAGTGTTTGCCCATGCCTATGTCCTAAATGGTACTACCTAGGTTTTCCTCTAGGATTTTTATGGTATTAGGTCTAAGATTTAAGTCTCTAATCCATCTTGAATTAATTTTCGTATAAGGAGTAAGGAAAGGATCCAGTTTCAGCTTTCTACTTATGGCTAGCCAATTTTCCCAGCACCATTGCAGGGTGGAGTACACCCCTGAGAGGAAGCTTCCAAAGCAAGAATCAGACAGGTACACTCGCTGTTCAGAAATATTCTATCTTCTGCAGCCTCTGCTGCTGATACCCAGGCAAACAGGGTCTGGAGTGGACCTCAAGCAATCTCCAACAGACCTACAGCTGAGGGTCCTGACTCTTAGAAGGAAAACTATCAAACAGGAAGGACACCTACACCAAAACCCCATCAGTACATCACCATCATCAAAGACCAGAGGCAGATAAAACCACAAAGATGGGGAAAAAGCAGGGCAGAAAAACTGGAAATTCAAAAAATAAGAGCGCATCTCCCCCGGCAAAGGAGCGCAGCTCATCGCCAGCAACGGATCAAAGCTGGACGGAGAATGACTTTGACGAGATGAGAGAAGAAGGCTTCAGTCCATCAAATTTCTCAGAGCTAAAGGAGGAATTACGTACCCAGTGCAAAGAAACTAAAAATCTTGAAAAAAAAGTGGAAGAATTGATGGCTAGAGTAATTAATGCAGAGAAGGTCCTAAACGAAATGAAAGAGATGAAAACCATGACACGAGAAATGCGTGACAAATGCACAAGCTTCAGTAACCGACTTGATCAACTGGAAGAAAGAGTATCAGCGATTGAGGATCAAATGAATGAAATGAAGCGAGAAGAGAAACCAAAAGAAAAAAGAAGAAAAAGAAATGAACAAACCCTTCAAGAAGTATGGGATTATGTAAAAAGACCAAATCTCCGTCTGATTGGGGTGCCGGAAAGTGAGGGGGAAAATGGAACCAAGTTGGAAAACACTCTTCAGGATATCATCCAGGAGAACTTCCCCAACCTAGTAGGGCAGGCCAACATTCAAATCCAGGAAATACAGAGAACGCCACAAAGATACTCCTCGAGAAGAGCAACTCCAAGACACATAATTGCCAGATTCACCAAAGTTGAAATGAAGGAAAAAATCTTAAGGGCAGCCAGAGAGAAAGGTCGGGTTACCCACAAAGGAAAGCCCATCAGACTCACAGCAGATCTCTCGGCAGAAACTCTACAAGCCAGAAGAGAGTGGGGGCCAATATTCAACATTCTTAAAGAAAAGAATTTTAAACCCAGAATTTCATATCCAGCCAAACTAAGTTTCATAAGTGAAGGAGAAATAAAATCCTTTACAGATAAGCAAATGCTTAGAGATTTTGTCACCACTAGGCCTGCCTTACAAGAGACCCTGAAGGAAGCACTCAACATGGAAAGGAACAACCGGTACCAGCCATTGCAAAAACATGCCAAAATGTAAAGACCATCGAGGCTAGGAAGAAACTGCATCAACTAACGAGCAAAATAACCAGTTAATATCATAATGGCAGGATCAAGTTCACACATAACAATCTTAACCTTAAATGTAAATGGACTAAATGCTCCAGTTAAAAGACACAGACTGGCAAATTGGATAAAGAGTCAAGACCCATCAGTCTGCTGTATTCAGGAGACCCATCTCACATGCAGAGACATACATAGGCTCAAAATAAAGGGATGGAGGAAGATTTACCAAGCAAATGGAGAACAAAAAAAAGTGGGGGTTGCAATACTAGTCTCTGATAAAACAGATTTTAAACCATCAAAGATCAAAAGAGACAAAGAAGGCCATTACATAATGGTAAAGGGATCAATTCAACAGGAAGAGCTAACTATCCTAAATATATATGCACCCAATACAGGAGCACCCAGATTCATAAAGCAAGTCCTTAGAGACTTACAAAGAGACTTAGACTCCCATACAATAATAATGGGAGACTTCAACACTCCACTGTCAACATTAGACAGATCAACGAGACAGAAAGTTAACAAGGATATCCAGGAATTGAACTCATCTCTGCAGCAAGCAGACCTAATAGACATCTATAGAACTCTCCACCCCAAATCAACAGAATATACATTCTTCTCAGCACCACATCGTACTTACTCCAAAATTGACCACGTAATTGGAAGTAAAGCACTCCTCAGCAAATGTACAGGAACAGAAATTATAACAAACTGTCTCTCAGACCACAGTGCAATCAAACTAGAACTCAGGACTAAGAAACTCAATCAAAACCGCTCAACTACATGGAAACTGAACAACCTGCTCCTGAATGACTACTGGGTACATCACGAAATGAAGGCAGAAATAAAGATGTTCTTTGAAACCAATGAGAACAAAGATACAACATACCAGAATCTCTGGGACACATTTAAAGCAGTGTGTAGAGGGAAATTTATAGCACTAAATGCCCACAAGAGAAAGCAGGAAAGATCTAAAATTGACACTCTAACATCGCAATTAAAAGAACTAGAGAAGCAAGAGCAAACACATGCCTTTTGATTTTCTTACACAAAAATGCCACATGGAAGTCTCCTATATCAATAATCAAGGCTATATTTCCTATTTCTGTGGCTATATAATGTTAAATTGTGTAGTGTATTCATTATTCTGTCACCCACTTCTATCAATACATTTACTATGTTTCCAAACTTTTGTCATTAAAAACACTGCCACAATAACCATCAGTATACATATATAATACATGTACTTCCTGCTTTTTCTCTGTGTGATAGGGTTCCTAAGGTGCAATTATGAGACACAAGTTTATGTATTTTTTATTTTAATAATTACTTTCAGAATGTTTTCTCAATAATTGTTAAAATTCACATTTCTAACACTGCCGTGTGAGAATCTACTTTTCCCACCTTTTGATTACACATGCTACTCTGTCTTCTTGGAATACCCGCCACCAGATAGTCATGTGACATGAACCTCACTTCATTCAGATTTCTACTAAAATGTCCCCTCATCTGTGAGACCTTCCCTTAGCAATTTATCATAAATATCCATTCATCCCTCCAATAATTCTCTATCACCTTGCTTTATTTTTCATAGCATGAAATGACCTGATAGTTTATTAGTTAAATATGTGTTTATACATGTATTGTCTGTATTCAAGTCTACATCTGCTTGTCCCTCATATAAGAGAGAATTCTGTCTCAAGTAAAGATGTAAGGGAGTTCATTCAGACCTGGTCCTTGATCATGGGTTCCCTGAGTCCTTCTATTTTGTTCCTTTATCTCATGGTCCTGGAAAGCTGTATAAATGCTAGAGTAGTGATGGCAGCAGTGGCCCAATTGGAACAGCTGCTACAAAGACACCAGCTGCAGCAGGAAGGCACAGCCAGGGCAGTGTGCTCCACGGAGCAGGCAGAAGTTCCACCCTCCCAGGTATAGCTGTAGCCGCCCAAGCTGTGACTGTGAACCCAGGCATCTCTGCACTCTGAAGGCCTAGGAAGCCTGGCCCGCTGACCCACAGGCTCAGAAGTGCCTGCTCCCACTGCCTGGCCTCTTCCTGCCCCCAGCACCCACTCTGATCTTGGAGAAAAGTTGAGACTGAGCTCAGGTGCTATTGCAACCTGGCAGGGTGTGTGCAGTCTTGAGGCAGTGCTGATATGGCAGCCCCCTGTCACCCAGGCACCCTCCAGACTTTGGACACCGACAAGCATAGACAGACTTTGGACACTGACAAGCACGGGAGGGAAGCCAAGGGGGATGCTAAGTGCAGCCCAGCACAGGCCTCCAGGGGCCCCTCCACACAGTCTGGGTGACAGCAGGAGGCATACAGGCTCCTGGCTGGAAAGGGGTGGATCCTTGGTGAAGCCCCACCTTCAAGTCAGGGATGGCCTGAAGCTGGAGGCCAGGCTAATGGACCAGAATAAGAACTCATGGTGCTGTTTTCAGTTCTGCCATGGCCACTCGTGAACCAATCAGCATGTACTTCCTCCTCTCTGAAGTCCATAAAAACCCTAGACTCAGCCAACCTCACATAGATGTTGGAACTACCAGCTAGGGAAAGGAGCTACCTACTCCAGGGTGTCCTCTCTGCTGACAGCTGAACACTCATCAGGATGACCTACCTACAGAGAGAAAGCTACTCACTATGGGCCTCCTCTCTGTTGACAGCCAAACATTTGTTGGGACAACCAGCCTACAGAGAGGAGCTACCAACTGCAGGTCTCTTTTGAGCTATTCTGTCACTCAGTAAAGCTCCTCCTCACCTTGCTCACCCTGCACTTGTCTGCATACCTCATTGTTCCTGGACGCAGGATGAGAACTCAGGACCCACTGAAAAGTAGGGTTAAAAGAGCAGTAACACAAATGAGGCTAAAACATGCCCCTTGCTCACAACATTGTGGGCTACAAGGAGAGAAGAAAGAAAGAGAGAACACCTGTGGCCCTTTGAGGATCACAGACCTAGGAGATCCCCCAGCCAGGGCTGTGACACCCTCTCTCTGGGGATCTGTGATTCCTGCTGTCTCCTAGCTTCTGGGCACCACCACTTTCCCCAGTGCCAGTTGTGGAAGCTGCTTGTGGTACACCTGCTCCAGCCACAGCCTTTCAGGGAAGCAGAGCATGTGCTAGTGCCTGGAGCAGTCCACTTCACTGTAGCCAGCATGCCTAGCTATACAGAGTGGGCAGCCCACACACACACTTGCTCACACACCCCTCACTGCTCCACGCCTGGCTTGCCCTTGGCAGGTGTGAGATTCAGGCCAGCAGCACAAGCCAAGACCAGCCTTCCAGCCGAGTGGGCAGAACGAGCTCAGTGGGCCCGAGTAAAAACTCAGACAAAGGTGCCACTGGCCAGAGGTTTCTGCTGTTAAAGCAATACCCCAAGAATCCGTGACAGTAGCAATATTCAATAGAAATATAATGTGAGCCACAGATGTAACCCACATACATAATTTAATATTGGAGTCATCAGACATGGAATATAAAATATGTTTAACATGTTTCTAGAAATCGTATATAAAAAGCGATTAAAATCTATATTGAATCAGTATAATTGCAAGAAGATCAAGCAGAAATTCTAAAATTAAAGATAAAATAAATAAATTTTCAACTCCCTAAGTTTCCATACCAGTTTAAACATCATTGAAGAGGGAAACAGTGAACTACAAAATATATAGAAATATAATATCCACAGTGTAGTGCACAGAGAAACAAGGACATGGAATATGCAGAACAGAAGTTCAGACATAAAGGGTGAAGAAGGAAAGTCAAATAAAGTTCTATTGGAATGACAGACAAGTGAGAGACAGACAATGTTGGAAGAGACAAGCAATAAGGATTTGTCAGAACTTATCAAATATACTAGTGCAAAGGTTTGGGAAGCTCAATGAAGTCTAACAGCCTAATTAAACAGAAATTAATATCTAGACATGGCACAGTAACAACAAAAAGAAAGATATTATCTGCAGAACAAAAAGAAAGATATTACGTTAAAACAGCCAAAGAGAAAAGTAGATAAACTTTAAATAAATGGCAGTGAAGGTAATAAATAGCTGACTTCTCCAGAGCAACAAAAATTGACCAACATCTCTAATTAGCTAGGAGAAAATAACTGTCAACTTTGAATACATGACAAACAAATTTAAACTAAATATACAGAGGGTCGGTATACAATAATAATCGATACAATCTACCAATGGAATATAACAATTCTAAACTTCTGTGAACTTACTAATATAATATAGCCCACCAGTAATACCCCAATGGCAAATGAGCAAAACATTTTCACAGGCTTATCATACAAGAGGAATGTGTAATGAAAATATGCATAATGGAAAAGTACTCAAATGTTTCAGTGATTATTGAAATGTAAATAAAAATCAAATGGCATAAATGAAGAAGTGTGATTAAATCAAATACCGGTAATAACAAGAAACAATCATAACACTGCTGATGTGTAAATGCAAATTTGTACAACAATTTTGGAAAAAAAATTGGCATCCCACATGTAAAGTTAACTTAATATAAGCATAAAGTATAACTGGGAAATTTAACACAGCCTTTGAACTGGTGATTTCAGGGAAAGCATATACCTTAGATAACTGTTACACCTGTTTACTAAGAAAAAGTTCTGCAAAGTGTGTTATATAAACTTGCATTATCAGCGTCACCCAATAGCTGGTTAGAAATTCAAATTCTCAGGCCCAACTCCAGACCCAAATCAATATCTCCAGGAATCTGACTTTTACCAAGCTCTCTAAGTCATTCTTATGCAAGGCAGTGTGTGGAAAGCAGTAAGAGACATACAATTGATCCTCATTATTCACGGCTTGTGCTTGTGAATTTGCCTACTCACTAAAATTTTTTGTAACATCTTTTGCCATTATTCACAGATGTGCGCATGTGCAGAGTAGCAAAAAATTCAAGTAACCCCACAATCCCAGTTGAGGCTCAACAAAGAGATGCTCTGCCTTCTTAGTTCAGCTCTCATATTATAAACAAGTGTCCTTTTTGTAGTCTATCTATTGCTACATTTTTTGCATTTTTCTGTTTTGTTTTTTTTTTTTTCTTTTTGGTGATCTTGCTCTCTAAAATCACCCCCAAGCATAGTGCTGAAGTGCTGTCTGGTATTTCTAGATGCAAGATGGCTCTGATATTCCTCATGGAGAAAATGCATGTTAGATAAGCTTCATTCAGGCATGAGTTATAATGCTATCGACCATGAGTTCAATGTTAATGAATCAACAATATTCATTATTAATTAAGGACTCTTTAAGCAGAAACACACATAAAACAAGGTTATGGGTTGACTGATATATAAAAATGTTGTGACTAGAGGTTTGCATGAAGTGAATGCCGTATTTCTTATAGGCAAAATGATTTACTATTCACAGATTCAGTGTTCTCTTTGACTTCATAGAACATAACTATTGTAAATAGTAAGAATTGACTGCGTATAAGAATGTTCACAGAAGCACTATCTATATTAGAAACACAACATGGAAGAATACCAAATGTTATTGACAGAATAAAACTCAATGATCATATATTCACATGATGAAACATAATACAGCTGTAAAAATTAACTACAGCTACAATGATATGAATGACATAGTAACATAATGTTGAGTGAAAAAACAAGTCCCAGAGGACATTTAATATAATGTTAAAGTCCAAAAGTATGGAAAACTAAACAATATATTGTTTAAGGACACAAACATATGTGTCAAATGAGGATGGTTAAAAGTAAGGAAATTATAAATGCCAAACTTGGATTAGAGTCACTGCAGAGCCAAAAGAAGGCAGATAGATATGATAGAGGTTAGTAAGCATTTACACAGATATAAGTTGGAAAGTGGGTACAGTATTCAGGATGTTACTAAAATATGCAAAAAAGAACACATAGCTAGCTAGCCAAAAGGTATACATGATAAATGATAACTGTGTTATGAATCAATACTTTTGATGAATCTAATTATATATACCAGGGTATTTTAAAAAGTAACAGCAACGATATAATTATTAAATTCAGTTCATTATTCATTTTTATAAATATGTTTCCTTATTCACTAACAACATGATAAAAAGTTTTAAACTAACTTACAGAAATTTTATAACATTTTGTTTGGAATGCAAATCTGAGAATTATTAACTCTTGAGGTAAATGTTCCTTAATAAAGATCTTTGATGAAAGATAATGACCATAAATATATACTAATATCATTAAAGAACTTTTTCTTGTGATGTGAAATTTACACAACTCTTATACATATATTGTCTCATTTAAATCTATTCTAAGATGTTATTACCTATAGATGAAGAAAAATCTTTAAGGTATTACAAAAAAGTCAAAGTGCATAGTTGTAGGACTTCAGATTCCAAATCTAGTGTTCTCTCAATTATACAACTACAGCTGTTATAATCCCTAATATTTGTATATGTAAGTAATAGTTTACAAAGTATTTTGGAATACGTTGAATAGACACTTGATTTTATATGACCTAATAATATAAAGCTCACATAGAATTAATACTGGCTATGATAAAAACGAAAAACAATATATGTAAATTGTTCATATAAAATGGTTGAACTAATTCCAAAGATTATCATTTTCCCATCCATTGACTAAAGCCTTACCACAGTGAAGCTGTCAGTGTTCCCACACTTATACTTCCTGTTTTAAATATTTTTAAATCATCAAAGATTTCATTTAGCCATGAAACTTCAATCTAGTGAAGAGCACTTTGAGTGATCTTTGCAATTGGTCAATTACCAAGAGTGAACCTTCAATGGTAAGTGTTTCATATATGGTGTAAATCTAAGATCAGCTTCAAAAAACTAAAGTGGCTATCAACTTGATCAAATAATTAGATAACAATTTTCTAGTTCATCATGAATCAGAATGCAAATCTATTGCTTTGAAGACACTCAGCATGACCAGACCACTATATCTGAATAAAAATAAAGGAAATTTTTATTTCTGCTTAAATTAAAACAAACAACGTAAAGAACTATCTACTATTTCCAATTTCTTCATTTTCTAGGAGGTTGTCTGTGGACATTGGAATTTACTGTGCTAAATATATTGTTCTCAGTAAAAGCCTCAATAAATTGCCGAAAACATTGGAACATAAAATCAAACTCAGTAGACTTACTGAAAATATTTTTTTCCTTCACTTAACATGGTTATACAATGTGTCAATTATCTAGTCACTTAGAATTCTCAGGAAGAAAGAAACAACTTTCTCTATAGAGAATCACTTGGCTTTCATAATACTCAGAGAATATTTGCATAATAACACTGCTACAGCTGCAAGGTTAAATCCATTAATTTATTGGGAACAGAACAGTCTGTTCTGGTTGGCTGTTGCAAAAATTGCTTTTTGCACTTGTCTTTTTTACCATCAAGTATTTGCTGTGAGCACACAATTACTGCAGCAAAGCCTATGTTGCCAAGCGAGGAACCTTATTTAACATGGAAAGGGGTGAACACTTCACTTTCTGAAAATGAAAAAAATTAATCTTGAAAAGCTTCCTAATTAGCATTTTCTCTTCACCAGTTGTTTCATAGGATAGAGGGTGGCAATTCAGATGAAGGTTAACTAGATGAACCCATTTCTGCAGCAGCTCTCAAGTGCAAATGTCATCCCTAAATAGTCACATTTCAAAACTAGGAATAATCTCAAAGCTCCTTTAGGCGGTTTTCCCCCTAAACTGGTAAATTTAAAAGTAAAATAATTATTTCCAAAAGTTGCTAAAGGAACAAACCATCTCTTGAAGTTCATATTTATATACTCAATAATTGCAATTTAATATAAAGCAAATATATATTTCTATTAATTCACAGCAGAAACCATTAAAACAAGAAAAGATTAGGTTAGACCAAAAGTTACATCACATCTTGAAAACTAGTGGCATTTAGTCAAGTATCAATAAGGTATATAACCTATAACTAAGGTGAGAAACATTTTCTTATCTAAGACTACTGAATGACAGAAAACAGAAGTTGAGAACACTCAATTTTAAAACAAAAGTAGAAAATGTATAAATTGTTTGACTGGTTTAAAAAAAAATAAAGTCAGTTATAAGCCTAAATAACATATTTAAGCATTTCATGAAGGTCATTTAGATTCTGGGATAAGAAGAGAAAGTCAGAAAAAAACATACAAAGAGTAAAGGGAGAAAAGAAGTAAAAAGGCAGGGAAAATGATAATGTAAAAAATAGGCCGTTTCCTCATCAACTTCAATAATTTGCCTCTTCCCGCACTTGCTTTAGGCCCAATAAAAGGGTAGATAAGTTATTTAAATGGAATTATTTGAGGTTTTCCACCAAAAGCCAAAATTCAACAAATATTTTCAGTATTATGCGGAAAACCCTTTTCAAACTACAGACTACATAAAGATAGGTGGGAAAAAAAAAAGGGAAGAGTGGTTTAGAAATGGGATATCATCCCTTGAAACAAAGAAGCTCAGTTTCACAGTATTTGTAGGTTTTCAATACGTACAATGACAGGACATGTATGGCTTGGAATGGCTGTCTCCTCACATTTTAGACGTGCTGATACAGTTTGGATCTGTGTCCCCACTAAATCTCAGGTTAAAATGTAATCTACAGTGTTGGAAGTGAGGTCTGGTGGGAGGTGTTTGGATCATGGGCGGTGTATACCTCATGACTGGCTTAAGGCTATCCCCTTGGTGATGAGTGAGTTCACACGACATTTGGTTGTTTAAAATCGTGTGGCACCTCATCCTCACCCTCTCTTCCTCCTGGTTTTGCCATATGACCTGTCTGCTCCTGCTTCTCCTTCCACTATGAGTAAAAGCTCCCTGAGACCTCCCCAGAACCCAAGCAAATGCCAGCACAATGCTTGTACGCCTGCAAAGCTGTAAGTGAACTAAACTTCTTCTCTTCATAAACTGTCCAAACTAATATATTTATAGCAATGCAAGAATTACCTAACACAGTCATCAATTTTTTTATTTTTTATTAATATATAACATTTGTTCAAGTTTATACAGTACATGTGATATTTTGATACATGGATACATTGTGTAATGATCAAATAAGGATATTTAGCATATCCATCACTTTGAGCATTTATCATTTCTTTGTGTTGGGGACATTTTAAGTCTTCTCCTCAAGCTATTTTGAAATATAGAGTATACTGCTTTTAAGCATAGTAACCCTACTGTGCTAGAGAATGTTGTAACTTATTCCTTCTATCTGACTGTATCTGTGTACTTATTAACCAAGCTTTCTTCATCCTCTAACCCCCCCAAACACACTCCTTTCCCAGCCTTTAGTAACTATCATTCCACTCTCTACCTCCATGAGATCAACTTTTAGTTCCTACCTATGAGTGAGAATATGTAATATTTCTTTTTCTGTGCCTGGCTTATTTCACTTAACACAATGATTTCCATTTCCATCCATGTTGCTGCAAATCACAAGATATCATTCTTTTATTTAATGGCTGAACAGTATTCCACTGCGTACCCATACCACATTATCTTTATCCATTCATTAAGCCTGCCAATTATCTATTATTACTTCAAGGCCCATAGCAAATATATTTCCATGTATGATGCTGCCCCAGATTCTCACAGTCTAAAATACTATTTCTTCTTCCAAGTTCCTATGTATTTATTCTTCTTTATGAAATTTAATTTTATTATAGTTACATCATGCATTCCATGAAAAAAAGACATGCTATCAGTTACCTGTTAGCCCCAGCAACTTGCCCAATGTCTTGCATAAAGTGGGCTTGTAAAAGGTATTTAGTGAATACACTGAAATATATTTTGAATATATTGAAATTATTCCAGCTGAAAGTATTCCACTGGCCTAATTCTCACACTTAAAAATGTGTCTTTTCTTTATTTTCTCTATTTCTTTCTTTAATAACACATCACATCAATTTAGAGGAACTTCCCTTAAGTAGGCTTTAATCAACACAGCAGCCAAAGGGATTTTGTGAAAATATACATCAGAATGAGACATGCCTCTGTGTACAACCCCATGACAGTTTCCCTTTTCACTCAGAGTACAAGCCACCATCTTTATAATGGCCTAGGATGGCCTTGCTGACTTTCTTTGCTTTCACTCTCTTACTTACCCCTTCATTTGACTTACAGTGACCTCCTCACCACTTCTCAAACACACTAGGCTTCTCTCACTTCAGGAATCTTACAATTGCTGTCCTCAAGGCCTGGAATACTCTTCTCTTTAATAATCACATGGTTTACTCCTTGAGCACCTTTAGATCTTTATTCAAAAATCACTTCCCTTAGACCTTTCTCAGCCTATCTCCTATAAAACTGTGCTCCCTGACACTTCCTATTCTATTTCTCATTAGAAAGCATTTCTGCCTAACATATAATACACACATCCTATTACCATCATCGCCATCGTCATGTAGATATGATCTTATACTACCTTAATTTATTACTTATCTTGCTAGAACATAAGCTCCAGAAGGTCAGGAATTTTTATCTGATTTGCTCAATGTTCTATTTCCATATGACAGAATAGAGCCTGACCCCATAATAGGCTCTCAATAAACATGTACTGAATGTTGATTAAATCAGTACAGCGAGTGCTTCTGAGCAGATAAAAAATTCTTATTGGTATTTTTAGTCAAATACCAATTTGTTTCACTTTTAAACTTTTTACAAAAATAAATGGCTATATTCTAAGTATGAAGTATAGAGAACCAAAGTTTAGCTACTGTCCCAATGTGGGAAAGAAAAAAAGTAGACATTGAAATGCATTGTGCTAGGGCAGCAAAATCACACAAGGGCAGAGGAAATGTGAAACATAGGTGTCTCTTGGCTTACCTTAATCAGTTAAGGATATTTAGAATATTTTTAGTTTAGAATCTAGGCAATGTACATCCACACATTACATTACTCAGAAATACTGACCTAGGATTGTAGAACAACCTGAAACAATGCCATCATTACCATTGTTATCATCATAACAGCAGTTAACATTTATTGAACTAGACACCTCACTAAGAACCGTATAGGAATTATTTAATTTGACCATCAAAGAACCTTATTTGGTCAGAACTGTTGAAATCTTCATTTTCATATATGTGGAAATTGAGGTTCAAGTTCGCAGCACCAAGAAGCAGAAATGCTGGGCTTCAAACCCAGGTTCCTATAATTCCAAAAGCTATGCTAGAAACCTCTGACAAGTGTAAATGTTTTAACCTAAAGAATAGAAGGTGAGGGGGTAAAGGGATACGAAATCTGTTTCTCATATTCAATGGCTGTTTCCTGGATAGTATTTTTGACATATTTTCATTAGTCTTCAAATTCATCACATTATTGTGCCTAATGTTTGAAAGAATATGATTTGGGGAAACTGTGTTAAGGACAGAAACAGTTCCTCCTGTTCTCTCCCTCACCACACATTTTCAGTGGTCCTAACTAAGCCCCATGAGTGCAGGGGTTGTGTCTATCTTTCCCACGCTGTTTTTCTAATATCTAGGAGAACACTTCATACAGAGTAGGTAATTAGTAATTTTTATAAAAATAATTACACTAAGACACCAATGATGGTCATTATCAAGAGATAGCATTTCACTTAATGTAAGTTATAGAACTTCCTTGCACTCTGACTGTCATTGGAATAAAGTACCTCACAAGTGTGGAAATTCCCCTCATTAAGGGTATATAAACAATATGTGGGTTAGTGTATTAGTCCATTCTTGCCTTGCTATCAGTAAATACCTGAGACTGGGTAATTTATAAAGAAAAGAGGTTTAATTGGCTCAAGGTACCACAGGCTGTACAGAAAGCATGATGCTGGCATCTGCTCGGCTTCTGGGGAGGTCTCAGAAGTTACAATCATGGCAGAAAGCAGAGGGGAAGCAGCCACATTTTACATGGCCGAAGCAGGATAAAGGATGAGAAAGGGATGTGCTACATGCTTTTAAACCACCAGATCACAGGAGAATTCACTATCGTGATGAGAGTACAAAGGTGGATGGTGTTAAACAATGAAAAACTACCCACATGATCTAGTCACCTTCCACCAGGCCCCACCTCCAGCATTGAGAATTACATTTCAACATGAGATTTGGGCAGGGACATAGATTCAAAACATATAAGGTGTTAGAAAGTATCAGTTCACTGCTAAACAAAGGGACAAAATGACTTTAAAGGTAAACAGAATATATTATGTTGAATTATATGAAATTATTATTTTTAAAGATCAAAAATCAATAATTTCCTATAGTTCAACTCTTAGAAAAATCAAGATTGAAAAGACTTGATGATAACTCATTATCTCTTCTTAAATGGAAATATTGTCTTGCCCCTTGAGCTTACCAAAGAGCACTTTCAACATTACCAGGAACCTATTTAGTACTTAATAAATTTGTATTGATTATGGAATCTGGGGAGAAAAAAATAAACAAACTACAAACACAAAGAAAGGAGCTAAAAAATAAATAATAGGAAAAAGACATAAATGACTCAAAGGAAAAAGAAAAGCACAGCCAACAATAAAACTCTTGTGGTTTTCATTCTAAACTCAGCTGCAAAAATGTAGCTAAAAAGGTAATTAAACACTTCAAAACAATAATGGGCATATATGAAGGATGTCCACTCCTGCCACTTGTATTCAAAATAATACCATAAGTCCTAGCCAGAGCAACTAGGAAAGAAAAAGAAATAAAAGATACCTAAATTGGAAAAGAAGAAATAAACTCATCTGTTTGTGATGATATGATCTTAAATGTACAAAACCCTAAAGTTTCCACAAAAAAACTGACAGAAATAATAAGGAAATTTAACAAAGTTGCAGGATACAAAATTGACATGTAAAAATAAGTTCCATTTCTACACTAACAATAAAAAATCTGAAAAATAAATCAACAAAGTAATTTCATTAACAGTCAGTCAAAAAGAATACAATATTTGGAAATAAACTTAACCAAGGAGATAAAAAAGAATATGTACCCTAAAAGATACAAAACATTGTTGAAAGAAATTAAAGAAGACACAAATCAGTGAAAAGGCATTTGTGTTCATGGATTGGAAGATATTATATTGTTAAATATTCACACTATCTAAAGCTACCTATAGATTCAATTCACTATCTATCAAAAATCCCAATGGCAATTTGCAAAAATAGAAAAAAAATCCTACAATTCATATGTAATCTCAAGGGACCCCAAATAACTGAAACAATCTTGAAAAAGAACAAAATTAGAATTATCACACTTCCTAATTCAAAAACACAGCAGAAAGCTACAGTCATCAAAACAATGTGGTACTGGCATAAAGACAGAAATATACACCAATGAAACAGAATAAAGAACCTAGATATAAACCTTCACATATATGGTCAAATTATCTTTGACAAGAGTACTAAACCACATAAAGGGGAAAACACAGTCTCTTCAACAAATGGTGTTGGGAAAACAGAACAGCCACATGTAACAGAATGAAGTTGACCCTTATATTATAACATACACAAAATTTGACTCTAAATGGATTAAGACCTAAATATAATACCTAAAATTATAAGACTCCGAGAGGAAAACATAGAGCAAAATCGTAATAACATTGGATTCGGCAGTTGTTTCTTGGCTATGACACCAAAAATACAGGAAACAAAAGCAAAAATAGACAAATGAGACTACATCAAACTTAACACTTCTGGGCACTGAAGGACACAATCAAGGGAGAGAAAGGCAATGTATGGAAAGGGGAAAGTATCTGCAAATCATATATATATATATTTATATATATATTTATATATATTTATATATATATTTATATATATATATAAAATATGAGGTTATCCAGAATATACAATGAACTCCTATAACTCAACAACAACAAAAAGCCCAATTTAAAAATGAAAAAGGAATTAAATAGACAAAAGAAGACATACAAATAACCAATAAGCACAGGAAAAGATGCCAAACATTACTAATCATCAGAGAAATGCAAATCAAAACCATAATAAGATATCACCTCACACCTACTAGAGTAACCACTGCAAAAATAAGAAAAGAACAAGTTTTTGCAAGAATGTAGAGAGAATGAAACCCTGGTGCATTGCTGGCAGGATTATAAAATGGTACAGCTGCTATCATAAAAAATATAAAGATTTCTCAAAAAAGTAAAAGTAGAATTGTAAATGAGTACTACCATTTTTCTAAGAAAAATAGAGTGAGTTACTATTTTTTAAAAAAAGAGAATAAAATACCTGGGAATCCAACTTACAAGGGATATGACGGACCTCTTTAAGGAGAACTACAAACCACTGCTCAATGAAATAAAAGAGGACACAAACAAATGGAAGAACATTGCATGCTTATGGATAGGAAGAATCAATATCATGAAAATGGCCATACTGCCCAAGGTAATTTATAGATTCAATGCCATCCCCATTAAGCTACCAAGGACCTTCTTCACAGAATTGGAAAAAAACTACTTTAAAGTTCATATGGAATCAAAAAAAGAGTCCGCATTGCCCAGACAATCCTAAGTCAAAAGAACAAAGCTGGAGGCATCATGCTACCTGACTTCAAACTATACTACAAGGCTACAGTAACCAAAACAGCATGGTACTGGTACTAAAACAGACACACAGACCAGTGGAACAGAACAGAGTCCTCAGAAATAATACCACACATCTACAACCATCTGATCTTTGACAAACCTGAAAAAAACAAGAAATGGGGAAAGGATTCCCTATTTAATAAATAGTGCTGGGAAAACTGGCTAGCCATAAGTAGGAAGCAGAAACTGGATCCCTTCCTTACACCTTATACAAAAATTAATTCAAGATGGATTAGAGACTTAAATGTTAGACCTAAAACCATACAAACCCTAGAAGAAAACCTAGGCAATACCATTCAGGACATAGGCATGGACAAGGACTTCATGTCTAAAACACCAAAGCAATGGCAACAAAAGCCAAAACTGATAAATGGGATATAATTGAACTAAAGAGCTTCTGCACAGCAAAAGAAACTACCATCAGAGTGGACAGGCAATCCACAGAATGGGAGAAAATTTTTGCAATCTACTTATCTGACAAAGGGCTAATATCCAGAACCCACAAAGAACTCAAACAAATTTACAAGAAAAAAACAATCAATCCCATCAAAAAGTGGGCAAAGGATATGAACAGACACTTCTCAAAAGAAGACATTTATGCAGCCAACAGACACATGAAAAAATGCTCATCATCACTCGCCATCAGATAAATGCAAATCAAAACCACAATGTGATACCATCTCACACCAGTTAGAATGGCGATCATTAAAAAGTCAGGAAACAAAAGATACTGGAGAGGATGTGGAGAAATAGAAACAGTTTTACACTGTTGGTGGGATTGTAAACTAGTTCAACCATTGTGGAAGACAGTGCGGCGATTCCTCAAGAATCTAGAACTAGAAATACCATTTGACCCAGCCATCCCATTACTGGGAATATACCCAAAGGATTATAAATCATGCTGCTATAAAGACACATGCACACGTATGTTTATTGTGGCACTATTCACAATAGCAAAGACTTGGAGCCAACCAAATGTCCATCAATGACAGACTGGATTAAGAAAATGTGGCACATACACACCATGGAATACTATGCAGCCATAAAAAAGGATGAGTTCATATCCTTTGTAGGGACATGGATGAAGCTGGAAACCATCATTCTGAGCAAACTATTGCAAGAACAGAAAACCAAACACTGCATGTTCTCACTCATAGGTGGGAATTGAACAATGAGAACACCTGGATGCAGGAAGGGGAACATCACACACCGGGCCTGTCATGGGGTGGGGGTAGTGGGGAGGGATAGCATTAGGAGATATACCTAATGTAAATGAAGAGTTAATGGGTGCAGCACACCAACATGGCACATGTATACATAAATAAACCTTGAGGACAGTATGTTAGATGAAACAAACCAGTCAAAAAAGGACAAATACTGTATGATTCTACTTATATAAACTGTCCAATATAGTCAAACTCAAAGAAACAAAAGGAGAATCATGGTGTCCAGGGGCTGGAGGTTGTAGAAAATGAAAGTTGTTGTTCAATGGGCACAGAGTTTCTGTTTTGAAATATAAAAATTCTAGAGTTTTCTTGAACAACAATGTGAATATACTTAACACTACTGAAATGTGAACTTAAAAACGGTAAAGATGGTAAATTTTACATTATGCGTATTTTACCACCACTAAAAAGTATTTAAAAATGGATGGCTGTAGCTATGCAGTGGCACATAAATCAAATTTGTATCCAACAATGAATATTTGTTCTTTCAATGACTGGTTGCATACACTGTTTTCACATTGGTATATTGAAACAAAACAGAAACTATGCCCAAATAAAATTATGTAATGATAATCGAAATCATACGTTTTAAATCACACTTCAAGGAAAATCATCTATAGAAAAATGACCTCTTAGAAATTATAATAAATTTTATGCTAAGATATAGCTATTTTTAAATTAGAGAAGACAATGTAGTAGTTGTAGAAATAACAATTCAACAATTGTAAGTAATTCATACAATTTGTGCTTGGTGTTTACAATAGCTGAATAAATAATTTTGGTTCGTGCTATTATCTATGGCAACCATAGTACATTTATGATTACTGCACAGGCCTAGCTTAATGAGAATGTTAATTATCAAAATCTACTTTTGACTTAATAGAAATACCTGATACTTACATGCTATTTTATACTTCTATGATAAGGACATCCAGATACAAGTAAGTTTGTATTATGTTGTTTTTCCAGTTCATAGACATGGAATAAACTGTACCGCAAAAAAATGATATGTTGACATCCTAACCCTAAGTACCTATGAATGTGACCTTATTTGGAAATAGGGTCTTTGTAGGTGTAATCAAGTTAAGATAAGGTCATACTGGATTAGGGTGGACCCTAAATCCAAAGACTGTTGTCCTTATAAGAAAATAAAATTTAGACACAGAAAGAATGGAGAGTGCTATGTGAAAACTGAATAAGAGAATAGGGTAATGCAACTACAAGTCAGCAACACCAAGGATTGCTGGTAAGTACAAGAAACTAGGAGAGAGGCACGAAACAGATTACTTTTTAGAGCCTCCAGAAGGAATCAACCCTGCTGACAACTTTGAGATATGTAGCCTCCAGACTGGGAGAGAATAAATTTCTGTTTCAGCCAATCTGTGATATTTGTTATAGCACCCATAAGAAACTAACACAAAACACATGTGTGCATATATGAGGAAGCAAAATTTTCATGAAGGAACATCAGATTGCCGTTTTGCAATGCAAACCTGGATTCAAATCTTGCCCTAATGATTACTTGCAGTGTTATTCCGAACACTTATTCTCTCTGACATCCATTTTCTCCCATGAAACTTCAATAATTGCATTGTGAAGAATAAATACAAAAACATGTACTGACGAGAACCTGCTACATGATAACAGCACTACAGATAATAAAGGTAGTTACACTTAACATTAGAGCTGAGGTTGCATGCAGCACACTCTATAGCACCAAACTAACTGTCTTTCCTAAAGTAAATCAACAGCTTGACACAAAGCCAGGCCCAGAACCCAAGTACCCGACTCCATGTACAATGTGTTACCTGTACGTTAGAAATCTAGGATTTCTCTAATTTATTTCCTATTTTTCTTAGGGCTGTTTGTTTTTTTCCCCCTACTGTTGGCAGAAAATCCTATGTAATGCTCATAATAATTCCAAGGAAATGTTCTTCCCTTAATTTGTGGCTCAAACAGGTCTAATTTCTTCTTTCTCAAGCCTGCTGAGAAGTACTGCATCAATGGTCAGGACATGGACACAATTTCCACAAGACCGAGTTTAGAGTCTACCTTGAAATGAAAAATGGATCTGATATTTAGAAAATGAAAAATAGCAAGCTAGCCTGTGGCTGAGCAACTGAATGTTCCACTCTGGCACAAGTTGCTTGGTATGCTGCAAATTCGTCCATCTTAAGATTTGAGAGACAGAATGAAGACCTAGGGGACTTTGCTGGTTCCAGTGATCTATCAAGTAACTTCAGGAAACCTGAAAAATTTGGATCGTTTGGCATGTATCACGCCAGACACATTCAAACCAGTGAGATAGTAAATCAATATTCCCTTTAAATTACGAGACAAAGCAGCAAGCACAGGAGCATAGCACCTGCCAGAATAAGAGCATCCACCAGAATTATTATTTGCACAAAATACCAGAAAGTAAATGTTCAGACCATTAAACTGCCCATCACAACACTCTGACTGGATAACCAGTAAAACATATGTAGGTATATATACATTTAAAAACACATAATGTGTTTAACTGTTGCCACCAAGAAAGCACTCTATTTTAATACAATGTTTAAGAATGAAATATTTATGACAACATCAATTGATGCTAGCAGTGAAATCAGTCATTAAAAAGTCATTAATTGCTTATTGGTATGAGACCCAGTGCTTCCAAAAACCCTAAAAAAGATTCTCATAGTTCAAGATTTATGCATTAGTAAAGTATTACAGTCAATGTGACTATTTGTTTAACTCCAGTCTGGCTATCCTTCATGCAATATGTCAGATGGCCATAAGAATATGTAATAGAAGGCCATGAATTTTTCAGTATTAAAATGCTTTAGAATTATGAAGAAGCAATATCACTTACCAACTGTTTCAAACTTAAATTGTACATGTATTTTCACTTAATTACAACTACTATTTTTGATTTTGATATTCTCTCAGCAGTGGTATACTTCTTGCTTGTCATATTGCAGAGGGGTTGGCAGAATTGCAGTTGGCCAAGAAACACAGTTGAATAGCCAGGCGCGGTGGCTCACACGTGTAATCCCACACATTGGGAGGCCGAGGCTGGTGGATCACTTGAAGTCAGGAGTTCGAGACCAGCCTGGCCAACATGGTGAAACGAGCCTGGCCAACATGGTGAAACCCCCTCTCTACTAAAAACACAAAAAAATTAGCTGGGCATAGTGGCACATGCTTGTAATCCCAGCTACTCGGGAGGCTGAGGCAGGAGAATCGCTTGGACCCAGGAAGTGGAGGTTGCAGTAAGCCAAGATCACACCACTGCACTCCAACCTGGGTAACAGAGCAAAACTCTGTCTCAAAAAAAGAAAAGAAAAAAAGAAATCCAGTGAATATAGTAAATGAAAGTCTCTATTACTGACATAGTTTTGATATTTGTCTCCTACAAATTTTACGTTAAAATTTGATCCCCAGTGCTAAATATGGGGCCTAGTGGGAGGTGTTTAGGTCATGACAGCAGATACCTCATGAATGGCTTGGAGCTATTATCTCAGGATTGAGTGAATTCTCACTCTTAGTCCTCTCAAGATCTGATTGTTAAAGAGTTTTTCACCTCTCTCCCCTCTGTCTTGCTCCTTCTCTCACCCTGTGACAAGCCATCTCCCCTTCCCTTTTGCCATGACTAGAAGCTGTCTGAGTCCGTCTCCAGAAGCAGACGGCACTGCCATACTTCTTGTACAGTCTGCAGAATTGTAAGCCAAATAAACCTCTTTTCTTTATAAATTGCCCAGCCTCAGGTATTTCCTTTATAGCAATGCAAATAGACTAAGACAATTATTATTATTATTTTCACAGCTGGGTACATATTATCTTTAAGCATTCATCTACAAATATTTTAAACTCATTTTATGTTATTTTTGTCATCCACTTTTCAAAGTAAATTGAGATAATCTCAATGGATAAAACCTAGTTTTCTCCAATTATTCACTAGTGTATTTATATAAATATTTAATTTTCACTTTTTCAAGTAAATTTGTTTTTAAATGCCAATGGAATGTATTTTTAAACAATACTCATCTTCATTAAAATAGAATATAATGCTTTGTAAACAATTGTTACATTATCTAATACTAAAATTTCCTACAAAAAAATAAATAATACCTATATGGCCTTACACTAAAAACCTCCCAGCTTCGTTTGATAGATGAGTGTCACGTATGTAAAATACATAAGATTTCAATACATAATAAATACAGACCCACAAATAACATCATGAAGAGTGTGCTCTGCACAATTTCAGGAGGTACCACTGACTTCCTGGCTTTTATGAATAGCCCAGTAATAGTAGCATAGAGCATACCCAACACAGCCATATGCACTGGCCGTAAATAAGCACCATAGCAAGTAATTCAAGTGTAACAAGAATATCATAGCCAAGCTACATTTTCTATGAAAGGAATTTCTGCACACATGATAAAATTAGGATTGTTTTTTTGCAGACCATCTTATCACATTATTTTTATTTCTCTATTCCTAACTTTTCTTTCAATAAGGATGCTTTTATTAACTCTGATCAAGTTATCTTGCCTTACTTATCTCCCCATTGGGGCAAATTTTCCTTTGCATCTCAACAGACTTCAGGACACAAATAAAAAATAGTTGATACTGTTAACAACCATGAGTCAGCTATGAAAGTTTAAATTATGTTTTTAGTTTTCTGAATAAATAGGAAAGCAAATTTTTGATTATGTTGTTCAAAAGTTTCCCCTATGAGTTCTCATACAGGAGAAACTCTAATTTTAGTAATATCTTTAATAAATTTTACGTAATGAACATAGAAGCAAATTTCATACTGCTTATACTCTCCATTTCAAGTTGTAATAAGATCAAAGAGTTAAGTAAAAGTACTTCTAAAAGAAAACAGCTTTATCTGAGCTAAAGTTTATAACAATATTAGCTATAAAATAATAAGAATTGACAGCATATATTTTACAAAGGCCTGGGCTAGGAGATTTAGATACATTTATTTTTTAAATTTTCAAAATAACTTTGTAATGTTGTTTTATTTTTATCCCACAGTAGAGATGAGGAAACTGAAACTGAGGCTATCTCTGAGGTTGAGCAATATAGCTTATGTCATCCTAATCACTGTCTTCATTACTTCACAACTTTGGAAGAAGTGCAAATACCACGAAGAAAAATCAGAACATGCAGTATTTTGCTTTCTGTTTCCGAGATGTTTCACTTAAGATCATGGCTTCTGGTTCCATCTGTGTTGCTGCAAAAGACATAATTTCACTTTTACAGCTCGTGTATTCGTGTGTGTGTGTGTGTGTGTGTGTGTGTGTACCACATTTTCTTTATCCGTGGACACAGAGTGTGGAATAGTAGTCACTGGAGACTTCTAAGGCTGGAAGGATGGGAAGGGAGTGAGGGTAAAGAAATTACTTAATGGGTACAATGCTCAATATTTGGGTGATGGTTACACTAAAAGTTCAGACTTTACCACTACACAACATACCCAGGTAACAAAACTATACTGAAATTTATACAAATTATTAAAAAAAAAAAAAAAGCAGCAGCAGCAGCAGCAGCAGCAGTGTCATCTGCAGGAACTATAAATGCACCCAATATTTAAATATGTCCTTTTTAGGTAGTGTTCCTCCTTCTAAGTTAATATAGTAAAAAGTTATTAATTAAAGAATGTTTTATCCCTTGGGTGTATCAGGTAAGAAAAATGATTGAATTAGCACTAAGAGCCTGGAATAATTAATAAACTGCATATTCTTCAAACAATTCTTATTTCATATTAATTATAAAAACTATTCAAAGTGTTGGGCAGTTATGAGTTGAGTAATAATATTTTCTAAGAATGGAAGCCAATATTCTGTTATTGATGAAAAATAACATCAAGTGAATGGACTCTGGGGTTGACATTAAAGACTTTCAGTCAAAACCCATCTGGCCAAGATTTCCTCAGAAATAATTACAGGTGTATTCCAATCACAAACAAATGAACAATTTAGTTGCCAAAGACCTTAATGAATTAAGCTGAATATTTTAATTTAAGCATTTTAATTGAGAGTAAGACCTCTATATACATAGTGGCTACACTTTTCCCTATTAAATAACCATCAATAATGATGTACTGTTTTTTACCTTGTACATAAGTGTTTCAATATTGATTTTCTCGGCAGTTCTAAATAATGCTTTCCTATTAATAACCCTTAAAGAAATAACAGACTCAAACGTAATGTATCTTTTAGGACAAACTAATTATATTTATAAAAGTTACTCTGGGTCGATAGCTTTTATTTAACACAAAATATTATTGCCCTTCCTCCAAAAATGAATGTACTTTCATAGCTTTAATAATAAGGCAAAAATTATGTTCTTGTTGTTTATTTAAAAAATATATATATATTATTTTTCAAAAAGAACTTCCCAGAAGAAAATTACTATTCTTTTAAGACAAATTTCTCATGATAAAGGCATAAAGAATAAGTCCAATAATTAACTTTCAAAATTGTACACAACATGTTGATAAATCATCTTTTCATATCCTCAGAGATGCAGCATATTGTTATTATATGAAAATGGGACTCAAGATCCAAAATCAACCTACAAACTTTTAAGAAATATTGTGATTGTGAACAAATCACTTTATATCTTAGTGATTTAACTTTCTATAGCTAATGAATAACCTGTGCAAACAATAACTTTCCAATGTAAAGATAACCAATCAGACGGTATCTGAAAATTCTGTCATGAAAAAACTTAATGAATACTTTAACACTGAATAAGTTAATCTTATTCAGTGAAAATTGCATTTTGTCAGTCGAAAACGATAGCAAAAATCATTGGCAAAGTTGAGGCATCTGACTAGCTTAACTAAATTTGCAAGTGTCATCATTATAATCTTCTATTAATATTTTTGAATAAAAACATATTTCCTACTATAAACATATATTTATCAATATAAAATTGGAAAATATTCCAGAACAGTAGCTACATATTAAATTTGTCATGGCTTATCATGTACGGCACACATTCTTCTATTGTCTTTTTAAAAATAAAAGTGTTTATTATATTCTGTATATTCAGATTGTTACTTCATTTCAAAATTTTGCCTCAAGAAAAATTGAATACCAACTGTTTCAAGCAGGGTCCAAGAAGTAAACAAAGGACACACTCAAAGAGAGGTGAGGGCAGGGCTAAGGGAATTGACAATGAAGCACCGGGGTCTAACTGCAATAGGAAGCTTCTGGGTCTTAGATGGTGGGAGGACAGGGCAGGGTTACTGGAACCTAGTAAAAGCAGAAGCTATTAAAAAAAGACCACATGACAGGAGACGTGATCATGAGTAGATGGGTTTGTTTCCATCTATCAGACATAGCCCCAGGGAAGTAGGGATAAATAACCTGACCTCTCTTCCCTTTCACTCTCCACACTGGCTTAAGCCCCCCACTGGCTGAATCCAGGAGGGATTAGAAGACCAGTGAGTTCGGAAGATGCAGTTCATTAAGATTGACCTTACAGGGATTACAACAGGGCAGAGAGAAGTAGAATGAATCTAAAGAGGAAAAACGGAAAGAATCAGCACAGTTAAGCTCTGATAACCATTTAGGTGGATCTGGAAAGACAAAAATGAGTCTGCCGTTGCCCCTATCCTTTAAGGGTTCAGTCTTGTAAGTTCTTTAGCTATCTATCTTTCAAATACATATAGCAAAGAATAAGAACTAGATCTCAAATTGAAAATAACATTTAGACATTTCTAATATACTCATACAGAAAAATTCAGAAAACAAGTTATTTTTCTCTTTGCTTCTAAGTTATACTAATAAACATCATATAAACAATAGTAATTCAACTAAGTGAGAGTACATAGTTTTGATTTCAAGTTTTAATGGCACTAGTTTCAAGATAAATTTAATTAGTCACCAATAAAGTATCATATTTTTAGATGAAGGAATTGTCCTTATTATTTCCACATCATAACTATTCAGAAAATACACCATACACAGACCAAGTAAGGATATATACATTAGTAGTAATCACTACCCTTAACTCTAATTTTGGAGAAATCTGTACAAATAACTGTATACACTAAAGTTAGATGAAAAAGGAAAAGGAGGCCATCAATTATTTCAAGATCAACAAAAAAGGAAGGCAAAAAATTGAAATATAGTATAATGAGAGATAATAGTGGAGTCTTAGAATGATGTTGACCCTAAGACTGCATTTATACACATTTGTTATTCTTAACAGTATATTTCATCAACTCCAAGATAACATTAGTTGCAGCTGCGCCATTTCTTTTGTACCAGTAGAAAAATGAGAAATGAATGTCAAACCATTATAAAATGCTTTCTCATCACTTAGAATTTTTACTCTATACTTATTGAAAAAACTACCATTTAAGCATACATTTATATTAATCTGGCCAAATATCAAAAGTAAACTATAAGCTAAATAAATGTTAAGGTAAATTTTCTCACTTTCAGAAGCTAAATCTTAATTTCTTCCTACTCATAAACATCTCTAATTTTCCACACAGTGTTCTGTACTATCAGAGTTAATGATGATGGCAAAAAGACATGTCTGGTAAAATCTTACAAAATATACAAAGAATTTTCTAAAAACTCAATAAAAAATACTGACTTAAAAATTAAGCCAAAAACCCTTCATAGACACCTCACCAAAGAAGATACACACATGGCCAATAAGCATATGAAGAGATGCTCCACATCATATGTCATCAGGGAAATGCAAATTAAAACAACAAAGATATACTACTATACATCACTAGAATGATGAAAATGCATAACACTGGCATCACCAAATGCTGGTGAAGAAACGGAGCAACAAGAACTCATTCATTGCTGGTGGGACTGCAAAAATGGTACAGTCACTTGGGAAGACAGTTTGGTGGTTTCTTACCAAATTAAACATACTCTTACCATACAATCCAACAATCATACTATTTATCCAAAAGAATTGAAAACACATCTACACAAAAACCTGAACATACATGTTTATAGCAGCTTTATTCATAATTGCCAAAATTGGAGGCAACCAACATATCCTTCAGCAGGTGAATGAATAAACTGCAGTATATCAAGAATGTGGGGTATTATGCATGAATTCGATGGCATTAAAAAGGAATGAGCTATGAAAAATGCATACTATTATTACGTGAAGGAAGCCAATCTGAAAAGCCTACATAGTGTGTGATTCCAACTGTATGATGTTCTGAAAAAGGCAAAATAATGAAGTCTCTAAAAAGATGAGTAGTAAACAGGGGTTGAAAGGAAAGGGAAATGAATAGGTAGAACACAGAGAGGATTTCTAGGGCAGTGGAAATCCTATTGTATGACAGATACTATAATGTTGGATGCATGATATTATAAGTTTGTACAAACCCTTAGGACGTACAAAATCAAGAGTGAATCCTGATGTAAATTATGAACTTTGGGTGATAATGATACGTTGATACAGTTTTCACGAATACATCACTCTAATCAGAATATTGATAGTGAGGGAGGTTATGCATGTGTGTGGGCACAAGCATATGAGACATCTCTATGCCTTCCTCTCAAGTTTTCTGCGAACCTAAAATTTCTGAAACATGATGTCTTAAAAAATGTTTTGTGGGCAGGCAGGGTGGCTCATGCCTCTAGTCCCAACACTTGGGAAGGCCAAGTCAGGTGGATTGCTTGAGGTCAGGAGTTCAAGACCAGCCCGGCCAACATGGTGAAACCCCATCTCTACTAAAACTACAAAACTTAGCTGGGTGTAGTGGCAGGTTCCTGTAATCCCACCTACTCAGGAGGCTGAGGAGCCCAGGAGTTTGAGACCAGCCTGGGCAACATGGCAAAACCCTTCTTCTAACAAAAAAAAAAAAAAAAAAAATATGTAGCTGGTGGTGGCATGTGCCTGTAAACCCAGCTACTAGAGAGGCTGAGGTGGGAGGATTACTTGAGCACAGGAGGTAGAGGTTGCAGTGAGCCAAGATCACACCACTGCACTCCAATCTAGGCAATGGAGGGGGAAAAAAAAGAAGAAGAAAGAAAAAAAGAAGAAAAGAGAAAAGAGAGAGGAAGGAAGAAAGGTAGAAAGGAAGGGAGGGAGGGAGGCAGAGAGGGAGGGAGGGAGAGAAGGAGGGAGAGAAGCCCTTATCTCTTAAGTTATAAGTTTATGAATGAAAGCATATGATGTTTGAGATTTATTCTAACCTACTCTTTTGGAGGTGCCAAAAGAAAGTGGGGTGAGGTAGAAAGTTTAGATGAAACAGATCAGCCTTATTTATGTTGATAATTATGGAAGTTAGGAGATGTGTACATGGCAGTTCACCATACTATTATTTTTAGTTTGGAAATTTCCATAACAAAGAGTAAAAATTTTTAAAGGAGGGGTCAGAAGAGAGAAAATAAAATGGAAACAGCAAGCAGATGCTTTATAATGTAGTTTTAAATAATAATTTTAGCAAAGACTATATTGACCTGCTTTTCATGTCCTTGAAATAATAAACAGTTTAATCTAGAACCCTAAACAAAAAAAAGTAATGGTGAAAAAACACTTCTGAAAAGAATGCTCCATTTGTCTCCAGGATTTTCTTTTTTTTTTTTTTTTTTTTTTTTTTTTTTT